>NW_027507174.1:0-86597 GCF_052324685.1 Brachyhypopomus gauderio
CACACACACACACACACACACACACACACACACACACACACACACACACACACACACACACACCTGACAGGCATCGATTCCTCCCTGTATGTTCCCTGCACATATCATTCTGGGAGTGACGGCATCATCGTACATCTTGTTGCAGGTTTTGTGGTTGATGATGTTCACAGTGGCCTCCTGCAGCAGGCTGGCTAGCTCACCTGCAAACACAATTTCTTATAAGAAAAGCAGAGACTATTGTGGTGTGACCTCCACCGCCCTGGGAATTCAAGTGAAGGTATACAGGCACCATGGGACATCGAATTCTCTATATTGAAGCGTTTTAGGTATGAGGGATTTTTAATATTTACTTCATTCCAGCTCCCATGTTTAATCTTATCCTCATGTCATTCTGTTTGCTGATCATCATGTATTCATATTTATTAATCCCGCCGTAGCTTGTGAACGACACCGAGGGGCGCTGTACCTTCCTCCGACAGAACCCCCCAGCCGGTGACGAAGCAGCTGGTGCCGGAGGTGAAGGCGTGAGAGGGGGCGGGCACGCAGACGGGCTGGACCACCTCGTTGAAGAAGACAGGGGCGCTGAGTTCCAGCAGGGCGATGTCGTAGTCGGAGGTGAACTGGTCGTACTGGACGTGCTGGACGATGCGGCGGATCTGACGTGTGGCGGCAGCGTTGCTGGCTGTGTTCATGACCCGCATACCCATGTAGGCCCTCCAGGCACGGGCATCAGAGTACCTGCACACATGGAGGACACACACACACACATACACACACACAAACACACACGCACACACACACCCACACACACACACACACACACGCACACACACACGCACACACATGTACACACACACACATACGCACACACACATACGCACACACACATACGCACACACACACACACGCACACACACACGCACGCATGTACACACACACACACACACACACACACACACATACGCATGTACACACATACACACACACATGCACACACACACACACACACATAAATACACACACAAACACACACATAAACACACACAAACACACGCACGCGCGCACACACACGCGCAGACACACATGCATGCACGCACACACACACAAACTCACACAAACACACACGCACGCGCACACACAAATACATGCGCACACACAAACACACACAATTGCACACACAAGCACGCACACACACAACACCACACACACACACACACACACACACACACACACACACACATAAACACACACATAAACACACACGAGCACACACACACACACACACACACACACACCACACACACCACACACCGACTGATCAGGTTACGTCTTCCAACTCATGGCAGGTATTGATAAGTCCCACCGTGTGTGCTAGATCGTTTCTTCCAGACCCTGTAATGGGTTTTTGTTATGGACCCAAGACTTGAAATCCTGTCAGCTGTGGATGGCAACAGATTTCAGCCTCTGACTACAGAGCTGTTATGGAACATGTTCTCATTTGCACATTCTGAGAGTGTCTTTCTGCAGCGGGTAAAATCGTGGGCTTTACATCGCCTGGGATGAGGGGGGTGCAGGGTAACTTTGGGCCTGACTTAAATATCACAAGTTGAAGTTGAAGAAAGTTACTCAGAGTTCAGCTGAAGGTCACCATAGTTTAATTTGCAGCACAGCTTGAAAGCTTTAGAATGGTCAGTTTGTTGATGTCTGATCGAACACCTGGACTTGAGTGGCATGGTTTTCAGCAAATTAACCAAATACATTTTAAAAGTACGTTTTAAACAGCTGGCCGATAATGTGGACCTCCACATCAAAGGCTGTGTTTTTGTGTTTTTTGTGAAGGGCAGAGGTATTAGATTAGTATGCAGGAGCGTGTGGGGATGGCTGACATGTTGGTCGCTATTATCACGACCGACATCAGGGGCACTGATCCAGGGCCCATGATCAGCAGCGTCACTGGTCCAGGGCCCATGATCTGCAGGGTCACTGGTCCAGGGCCCATGATCTGCAGGGTCACTGGTCCAGGGCCCATGATCTGCAGGGTCACTGGTCCAGGGCCCATGATCAGCAGGGTCACTGGTCCAGGGCCCATGATCTACAGGGTCACTGGTCCAGGGCCCATGATCTGCAGGGTCACTGGTCCAGGGCCCATGATCAGCAGGGTCACTGGTCCAGGGCCCATGATCTACAGGGTCACTGGTCCAGGGCCCATGATCTGCAGGGTCACTGGTCCAGGGCCCATGATCTGCAGGGTCACTGGTCCAGGGTCCATGATCAGCAGGGTCACTGGTCCAGGGCCCATGATCAGCAGGGTCACTGGTCCAGGGCCCATGATCTGCAGGGTCACTGATCCAGGGCCCATGATCTGCAGGGTCACTGGTCCAGGGCCCGTGATCTGCAGGGTCACTGATCCAGGGCCCATGATCTGCAGGGTCACTGGTCCAGGGCCCATGATCTGCAGGTGGCTCAGCATTCCACAACAATATCCAATCAGATTCATTCCCCTCATTCCCATTAAAAGTGCCATGGAATTAAAACCTGCATTTACCTCGGCACGGTTGAATAAGGACAGTTCTGTTCATGGTTCTGACAGGGACACTGAACCTCAAACATTGTTTCCTCTTCCGAATGTAAATCCCACATACGCAAACCAGAAAAAAGCAAAATAATAATAATAATAATAAATCAGTCTTAACTTATTCAAATTTATGCATCTAACATTTGCATACACCATCCCCATTCTAGCCCTAGCGCGGCTGAAACCACAACAGCTCTGCTGGTATTGTGAAGAACATAACCATGACAACGGAGCAACGGCTGTGGTTGGTGTTCATATTTAACAGGATCCTAGTCAAGCTGTTAATTTACATTGCACAGTTTAGTGCACACAGTTCCTCAGATCAGTTCCTCAGACCTCAGATCAGTTCCTCAGACCTTAGATCAGTTCCTCAGACCTTAGATCAGTTCCTCACACCTCAGATCAGTTCCTCAGACCTTAGATCAGTTCCTCACACCTCAGATCAGTTCCTCAGACCTCAGATCAGTTCCTCACACCTCAGATCAGTTCCTCACACCTCAGATCAGTTCCTCACTTGGTATCTGACACTGAAAAGAGATCCGACACAACACTGTCCACAACCTACAAGTGGCTAGCTAGCCATTTTCTATGATATAATTCATCTTTGGTATTGTGTCCAGACCTGAGATGGTGAAAAATAGGACACCCCAGCAAAGGGGGGGGATCAGAAGATCTTCTCAAGTCCCCCTTCTCACTCAAGTGAACTGAGTGGGGAAGGCCGTGACTACTTTGTGAATGAAACACTCGAACATTCTATCTAAGCTCTACTAAAACAAAATCCCGGACGTTTGTGAAAGTCCGCCTGGACATTTTTTTAAGTCTCAAGAAGAGGACATGTCCGGGTAAAAGAGGACGTCTGATCACCCTATTTTTTGGTAGGTTTGAGTCAGATCAAAATGAGTAACAGACTAACAGAAAGCAAACTCTAAGTAACTAATTACCTAGCATGGCTATATAGCTGTAGGGAGCTGTCACGTCTTCTAGGCCCTCAGACACAGCCTCAGGTATTCGAAACATCAGTTCTCAATTTATTTTGTCTCTTCATAATTTGGCAATTAACAACAAATACAAATCTAAGCAAACAAATCCTTTAACCCAGCCTCTTCAGTTTGTGTTGGAATGTGAAGGGTTAAATGAAAGAAGCCAATTTGTCTCCCTATCAGGATTTTGCCACCTCTGCAGTTGTTGGAATGGATGTATGGTGGCCAAGCAATAGTTCAATGTCATTTCCAATCACAGTATAGCTGACCAATCATCTCTTCTCTCTAAATGGGCGGGCTTTGTAATCTCTAACTTGATTAGAATCTCCGCCCACTATGGGGGACACAAATCGCAAGTGGCAAAAAACAAAACAAAGCAGAAAAACAGGCACGCTAGCATGACGGAGGTGAATAACGTTACCGCTGAGGACACCCTTGCGAATGTATTATCTGTTTTCTAGATTAACTTTTAATGAAAAGTTGGTAATGATGCATAATGAACATTATGCACAATTAACATATTTTAATAGGTTGCTGTGCCAATCTAATAATGCCTTATTTGTTAACGATATTGCTTGTATGTGCTGGCAAGTTCTGACGCGTACGATGCTAATAGCTGTTTGGCGGTGTGTGCGCTGTCACAGTTGGCTTATATGAAGTTTTGTTAGCTTTGTGTGGTATGATGGGATGATAGACATATGTTTTCCATTCTGTCTCTATTTTCCGCCGAAGTGCACACACAGCTTGTGTGATGGTGCGATTATTTGTAAGGAGGATTTGCATTTTGCTTAAGACATTAGCATTCGCTTTTTTTAGTCTTGGTGATAACTCTCCTTGCTGCTTGCTTGTTGCATTGCAAAGACTGGATCAGCATGTTAATGTCATCCTCATTGGTAATCCTGGAATCATTACTGGTAACTTTTGCAGTATTTTAGGAGAGGACCAGTCAGGCTGGTTTATATAATTGTAAATATATAAATTATATAATTGTATGTTCATAATGACTGATTCTGATTCACATTTAATATTCACAATAGAACTGTTTTTCCTTAAAAATATCATTATTAAAATAAATTTTGGTTGCAATTAGTTAGTTGTATAATGTTCATGATTAAAATCAATATTGAGACTCTGGAGGCGTGTTGATGAGCTGCGTGCAGTGAGGAACACGAGCGCGTTCCAGTCGTGGTGAGAGCAGATGTCAAACATCACACGCCCGGGTCCACCACTCCACCCGCTCCACCCTGATCCACCATCTCCACCCTGTTCCACCACTCCACCCGCTCCACCCTGATCCACCATCTCCACCCTGTTCCACCACTCCACCCGCTCCACCCTGATCCACCATCTCCACCCTGTTCCACCACTCCACCCGCTCCACCCTGATCCACCCGCTCCACCTGATCCACCTGATCCACCCTGCTCCATCCTGATCCACCCGCTCCACCTGATCCACCTGATCCACCCTGCTCCATCCTGATCCACCCTGTTCCATCCTGATCCACCCTGTTCCATCCTGATCCACCCTGCTCCATCCTGATCCACCCTGTTCCATCCTGATCCACCCTGTTCCATCCTGATCCACCCTGCTCCATCCTGATCCACCTGATCCACCCTGTTCCACCTGATCCACCCGCTCCACCTGATCCACCTGATCCACCCTGTTCCACCTGATCCACCCAGCTCCACCTGATCCACCTGCTCCACCCAGCTCCACCCGCTCCACCCTGTTCCACCTGATCCACCCTGCTCCACCCTGTTCCACCTGATCCACCCTGCTCCACCCTGCTCCATCCTGATCCACCCCGCTCCACCCAGCTCCACCCTGCTCCACCCTGCTCCATCCTGATCCACCCTGCTCCACCCGCTCCACCGGCCGCTTCTAGATCCCTCCGTCAAACGAACAAACGGCAATAAGGGCACATTTGTGCGCAGGCACAAAATTACAGTCTCGAGCAGCCTATAAGCAATCTACTGCAGACTCCACCACTGCTTCCTGTTCACCTGAACACCCCCCCACCCCCTCCACCCCCATTGTAACAGAATTATTGAGGGAAATATTGGATGTGGGTCTGATCCGGGAGCTCCGTTTGACATTTGAAATGCCAGCGTGTCAGACTAATGAAGGGCCTTAGACAAAGGCTGTTCTTAGTGAGCTGTGGGAGGGAGGGTTGCCCAGCTAACCGCAGCTCCAAATGTCAGTCGTTAGGAAGGCCGGGAGGCACGGTGTTCTCCACATCGGGCCTGAGTGGGCCCGCCTGTAGTCCTGCCCCATACGGAGGCCGTGCCGTCGGGTTGCAGGTCCGAGACGGCGGCGTGTGTTTGATTCACGGAGTCAGAGCGGTCAGTTTTTGCGACTTTCAAGGGCTCTCTTACCTTACTGAAGGCCAGAGTACTTCTTTAACCCGCCGTGGGCGTTTTACCGGTGCACACAGTTTCTGTTTCTCTCTCTCTCTCTCTCTCTCTCTCTCTCTCACACACACACACACACACACACACACACATGAGCGCACACAAACAGCAGCTGCAGACATCACTATGAAATGGTCATTGACGTGATGGCCTTGTATATTCACACTCAGCACACACAGCAGGAAGATACAAAACAAAAACACATGAAGCAAAAGAGTGAAAGAGAGTGAAGGAGAGTGAAAGAGTGAAAGAGAGTGAAAGAGAGTGAAAGAGAGTGAAAGAGTGAAAGAGAGAGAAAGAGAGTGAAAGAGAGTGAAAGCTAAAAGCCCACAAACAATACAGTGTGCAGCAGCCCCAATGCCCCCGCACCCACACACCTGCTTCCCCCCCCCTCACCCCTCCATGCAGGCTGCTTCATACCACATTGGGCCAAAAGTCAATGTTATTCAGCTAATAGTGTATCCGGCGCCGTGGGTTATTATGGGATAGCACAACCCAGGGCGACTCACTCCCCGCCACCCTCCCCCCACTCCGCAGCAAACTGGACGCCTTCATTTACGACGCTGCCGTGCTGAACTACATGGCCGGACGGGACGAGGGCTGTAAGCTGGTGACCATCGGCAGCGGCTACATATTCGCCACCACGGGTTACGGCATCGCCTTGCAGAAGGGCTCGCCATGGAAACGGCAGGTGGATCTGGCCATCCTGGCAATCATCGGTGACGGTGAGTCCCCACGACCCCATGAAACCTACACGCTGGGTTCAAAGGTTACAAGGGCTTTTACAAGCAACATCAGTTGCCTGGGAACCCTCGATCAGTGGGTTTGATTCACGGGGAGCACATGTCGGGTCACACTGATTAATTAACCTGGTGATTCAGATGAACTTTCGTGTGATTCGTGAGATTTGGTCAAACGGGGAGAGGGACAATTGGCTATATAATAAGAATGCAAAATTACATATTCATACAAATGACAGCATATTTTCTATGCATTAATGTGTAAATGTCCCATATCTGCCTTCAAGTGTGTTACTCCAAGAATACAAGGAATTACCATGGGTTAAACTAAGCTTTAGACCTGACCTTTAGACCTGACCTTTAGACCTAACCTTTAGACCTGACCTTTGTGCTGGGTTTTAGACCACGCAAAACATAATTGAGCATGGAATTCCTAGTACACACTCTCTGTAGTTAAAACCTCACATTGATGCTACTTTTAACTGAATCATGAGTATACAGAATGTACGAGGGATTTTGATATTTTAAGGTATTTGTTTCTTATTTAAGTATGTATACCTATTTATGCTATTTCAAAACCATGTGAAAATGCAGGTTAATTTGCATAATCATTTACACTCACTGGGGAAAATGGCAATTAGCTAAACAAAAGGAGCTTCATGATTGGATGGTCCATTGGTTCTGAAATGTAATTTTGGCCTTTTTTTTCTTCTGGCCTATTTTTCAGAAATCACAAGTCTCAGTATATCATTATGATTCCATATCACATTATTTTTTTATTACATGTTGCCCATCTGGCTTAGAATTTCCTTTAATCAGCATTTTGATGAAGATCTGAAATTGAATTCTTACAAAGGCACAAACCTCTCTCCTCCATATGCTGCTTTAACAGTGACACTCTAACTTAATGATAAATGACTGAGTTTTCGCTCTGGCAGCAAATGCACCAGGTGGAGGGAGGGGGGGTTGGGGGGGGGGGTGCTCTCGGATGAAGCCAGCACATGGCTGACACCTGCCAGGGGTGCTTAGTTCGTCCTCTGCGCTTACGTGCCACACCTGGGGAAGGTTTTGTGACAGGGTGATTTGCCACTGGCAAGGCAATAGTGGTGTTCGCTGGAGTGTGTGGGAGAAAAGAATGGCAGACCATTTGATGGCCTGGACCTTTGTTTGAGTGTGCGTGTGTGTGTATGTGTGTGTACACGTGTTTACCTCCCCAGGTGAGATGGAGGAGCTGGAGGCTCAGTGGCTCACAGGCATCTGCCACAACGAGAAGAACGAGGTGATGTCCAGTCAGCTGGACGTGGACAACATGGCGGGCGTCTTCTACATGCTGGCCACCGCCATGGGCCTGAGCCTCATCACCTTCGTGTGGGAGCACCTGTTCTACTGGAGGCTACGCTACTGCTTCACGGGCGTGTGCTCGGGCAAACCCGGCCTCCTCTTCACCATCAGCAGGGTGAGAGTGCGGGGCCGCACGCCCACCGCATCCCACTGGGACACACACCCGCTGCCAGGCTGTTTCTGTCGGTTCGTTGTTTGGTGATCTTGTGTTAATGTTAGATATTGCGTAGCCCGTGTAAATATTTGAATAATAATAATAATTACGTTGAAAATCTTAATAATAATAAATTCGTTGCATTCATTAGGGGAATAGGGGGTTCTGTCCAGCATTTCTAAAGGAGGCTTTGTAGTTTCTGAAGTGCCATTTCCAAAGATCTGCCTCCCACTTGTGTGGCTGTGATTGTGTTTGTGTCTGCACTTGTCTGTCTGTGATTGTGGTTATGATTGCACTTGTCTGATCTGATGGGTTCTTCGCCCCTCACACATTTCAGCCCATGGATTAGATCCAAATGCTAAATACAAATGATGCTTTTGTTTAAATACTGGATGAGAAGAAATGTGACCAGCCCTTCACCCTGTTGTAGATCATGATACATCAGTCTCAACTTTTGAGTTTTGAATTAAGATTTCATTTGTGGCCAAACTTACTGAGGCTCTGTGTTCACAATGCTTCTGACTGATTGGGAAAAAACTAAGCAGAAATGAAGTGTTGATCAGCAGATAGTGATAAGTGGGTGTTCCTGTCATTTGTAGCTGGAGAGTTTTTAGTGACGCTGCAGGAGACGCTCAGTTTGATTTCCCACTGCCGTAATGTTAGGCCTTTGTTTCAGTCGTAATTCTTGGCGGTTATTTGCATGCACCCGAGGGAGAGGCAGGCTGTCTGTGACTGACGGGGATTTCTGAGGTGATGAAATGTGACTGAATGGGGAGTGAGATGTAAGATATCTGTCAGCAAAAAGGAACTCGAGAGTTCGTTCAGAAGGTCATCAGAGGAAACCGCAGAAAACTTATTACCTGCTGTAATAGTGCTGGAAGAAAAATAAGAAAGTCAGCACCAGAATCTGGCATTAATGTGGCTCTCATATGATTATCATGATCAAGTCATGTCACCCTGATGCGACCAAAAGATTTATTTAAAAGGCGTAATGAATAGGCTTTTATGTGAAAGTGATGTGTCGGCGAGGCCTGAGTTTCTCCCTTTTACCCTAGGGCATTTGGAGTTGCATTCATGGCGTCCACATCGACATGAAGAAGAAATCCGCCGACTTGGACTTCAGTCCTCAGGCCAACATGCTGAAGCTGATCAAGTCGGCCAAGCAGATGACCAACATGACCAACCTGAGCGGCTCCCGGGTGAACTCGCCCAAACGCAGCGGCGAGTTCATGCACTCGGCTGCGCCCACCATCATGGATCTGATGTCCGAGAAGGGGAACTTCGTCTACACGGACAACCGCAGCTATGCCCAGAAGGACGTCTACATGGACTCCGGCGAGCTGCAGGCCTACCTGGCCAACCGACACAAGGATCACCTGAACAACTACATCTTCCAGGGCCAGCACCCCCTCACACTGAACGAGTCCAACCCCAACACGGTCGAGGTAGCGGTCAGCGCCGACGCCGCGCAGACGGCCGCCAAGTCCCGGGCCCTGTGGAAGAAGTCGGTGGACACGGTGCGTCAGGGCCAAGGCCCCGAGACGCTGGCCCCGGACCCCCGCCTGTCCATGAAGAGCCAGCGCTACCTGCCCGAGGAGGCGGCCCACTCCGACATCTCCGACTGCTCTAGCAGGGCCGCCTCTTACAAGGATACCGACAACAACAAGCACCTGAAGCCCAAAGATAGCTTAAAAAAAAGATCGATGACGTCAAAATACCCTAGGGATTGCAGCGAAGTGGAGCTGTCCTACTTAAAAAATAAGCAGGGCGGATCGGGCCGAGAAAAAATCTACACCATAGACACTGAACGGGAGCTGAGTCTGCACTCGGACGCACTTCAATATAGGGAGAACCGAGGCCCGGCGGCCGACGGTTTGGATTTCCCCGAGATGTATTCCGACCACAACGACAATTACAGGAAATGCGACCAGCCCATCATTCATCTCAACAGCAGCCCCCTTCACCACACGGACGCGGACCTCCTGCCGGACAGCACGTACAACAAACACTACAGCCAGAAGGACAAGAACCAGAGCGCGCACGAGTGCAACGACCGCTACAAGCAGACGCACTGCCGCAGTTGCCTGTCGAAGGTGCCCAGCTACCCGTCCGGCCCCTACGCGCCCTTGCGCTCGCCGTACAACCGCTGCGAGGCCTGCTTGCACATGGGCAACCTGTACGACATCAGCGAAGACCAGATGCTGCAGGAAGCGGCGGTCAGTCCGGGCTCGCACCACGACGACGCCTTCGGACTCTACTGGCCCCAGACGGACGGGCCGCACGTGCAGCGACGGAACCGGCTGCGTCTCAGCCGCCAGCACTCCGTCGACAACATCATGCTGGAGAAGCCCAAGGAGGTGGACCTGGGCCGGCCGGCGCGCAGCGTCAGCCTGAAGGAGAAGGACCGCTTCCTGGAGGGCAGCCCGTGCGCGAACATGTTCAGCTTCAGGTCCGAGAAACTGTTCGGCAGCAGGTCCGCGCTGTTCAACCACACCCTGGAGGAGAGCAAGCGGAGCAGGTCGCTATACCCCGACCACACCACGGACAACCCCTTCCTGCAGTCGGCGCACGACGACGCGCGCCTATTCCACGGCAGGAGCTCTGTGGACATTTACAAACAATTGGCTCCCATTAATGCAAGGAACGAGAACAATCTACGGTCCTCCATCAAGTCCACCGCCTCGTACTGTTCCAGGGATGGTCGAATACCCAATGACATGTACATTTCAGAGCATGTGATGCCTTACGTAGCCAATAAGAATACCGGTGCATACTCAGCTCCCCGGGTCCTCAGTTCTTCTCAGTTCAGCAATAGACGAGTGTATAAGAAAATACCTAGCCTCGAGTCAGATGTTTAACGCTCTTTGTGTAGTTGAACTATTTATTCACTTAGGATGCCATAATCGCCCGCATCTTAAAAACAAACAAACAAACGAAAAAAATAAGTGCTCAAGTACTCTCTTTTGCAGATATATCACTCATGTATCAGCAAGTCGTCCTGGATAGCGCTTGCCAAAGGTTTTTCAGCAGGTTAGTCACCTTTTAGAGAGGGTGGGCTAATCCCTGGGGTAATCCAGAAAGGTCAGTCCTGGGCTGGGTCCAGGGTGGATCTACTGATCCGTACAGCCAGCTGGTAGCCGTGCGTGTTCACGTGCACGGCTTTGGATTTTCCTCCGGAATCTGATGGGCCCAGTGGCTGGCTCTTCAGGTCAATTCCCAGTCTACGGTGGCCTTTTCATGGAGAGGGTTGGTGAGAGTGCACCTGAATTACGGCTGGATTTAGTGCTTTAGAATTCGTGTACTGAAGCAAACCTGAGGCAAGCGGTGGCGTTTGATTCATGACACTCGACAACAAAAGCATAGCATCGTTGCTTTAATTCTCTATTACTATAGATTTGGGATTTTGGCACTCTAATCCCTATTTAATACCTTTAGAATTTTAGCTTATGTGGTAGCACAATAATCATTAGTTACTCTCCCATCTCTGCTTCTTACAGCATACTTCTCGATTACTGTCAGGAATAGATTATTTTGCATGTATGGTTTTATTTATTTATATTTTTGTTGTTAGAGAAGGAAATGCACTCATATACTTACATGAAGGTGAATTTGTCTGACAGATTTAAGGTGGTTGTGCCCATGCGTTGAAAGCTTGACCTGTACACGTCGGTTTGACCCCAATTATTGTCAGAACAATGAGGCCTGTGACCATCTCCTGGGAATTTTGTTGATTCTTTATCTGAAACAGGGTACTAACCATTCTTGGGATGTTTTATGGTAATAATTTGTGCGTGATGCATCATGCGGAGTGCTTCAGTTTGTTTGCGTACACTGTGAACCCGAAACAGAAACTTCCAGAAAAGACTGTTGTTTTCTTTGCGGCGTGGCTGATGCGAAGGTTCCTGCTGTGTTCTCACCATTTCAACACGAGCTCTGCATGCCAAACCTTGGGTAAGCTTGAAGTCTAAACAAGAACACTGGTCTTCTTTTGGCCAAACAGGCCAAAACTTTTGTTCTGCAAACCTAACAGTAAACTATATTCGATACAGACGTACAGTCACCTCCACATGAGGTGAATTAGACTAAGCAGCCAAATTGGCTCATGGATCAAATCTAATACCTCAGGATAGTTGTCTCTTGCATGGGCATTAGTGTCACCACCGGGAGGTACAGGTGCGTGTTGTGTTTAGCATGCCGCTCAATGAGTTCTCCTCTCCCTCTCCCTCTCTCTTTCTCTCTCTCTCCCTCTCTCTCTTTCTCTGTCCTATTGCCATCGTATTTCCTTGTCCAAGCTCTTCCAGTGCAGACACTTTCCTAGGGGAGCTCACCAATCACAATCACCGAGAACCGAAAGGAAACCCCGGCTTGCCCAGCTGCATCTGAGCCCCATGTGCCGCCCCTGACTGTAACTCTTGTAGCAAAATGAAAGGCAGAATTTGTTCGAATGTGTCCAGGGAAAAGTCTTAACGTATTAAGATACTCTGCTGATTGACGGATACCCGATGCTGTTCTTTTCACATCTCCCAAATGAATACTTTCGTGGTGTTTCTTTCAGCTTACCCAATGTTCTGAGATCCTTTATAGAAGACCATTCAGGACCTTTAGTATCTTATATCTCACCATCATGAACGTGTATATCATGTTAAGTGCTGCTTAAAGAAGCTAATGTGTAAGCAATATGCACATGTAAAATATCAAAGTCTTGTATGACCATGTATGACATTCATAGTTTTTTCAAAAGTCCTGCAGCCATTCCAATAGATAATTTCAGTTTTATTTTACATCCTTATAATAACCCCCCTCCTTAAGGAAAAAAATGTATTTTGCTTACAAGAAAAAGAACTATATACTAGTGGCATGCGACCCAAATGTAACACTTTATATGCTTTTGTTATGATGTTATGATCACAAACCTATTTGTAACAGGGTGAAAATATAGCATACGTGTGAAACCGACATGATCACTCTCATTTTGATGCTGCTGTTTTCGGAGGGAGATCAAGAGAGGGGTGTTCCCTGCAGCCTGCCCCTGTAACTGCTACCTTCGTTAGCGCATTATGCCACTATCTGCACTGTAAGGTGAATTACCTTGCATTTCCTCAACCAACAGGTAAACATCACCAGCTACGCTTCCTGCCTGTCACCCGCAGCCACAATAACACTGTAAAGAACAAAACGATCCCTTTCTGAGTCTGCTATCCCTCCAAAGACGTGACCTCTTCTTCCTTTTCTTTATGAGTTATTGTTGGCTGTAAGAAGAGCTTTTTTTTAACTCCTCAAAGACATAAGGAACTATTTTGATTATGAAATACCTGTAAAGCACTTGTAAATTCACATTGAACAACATCACTGTATGATTACAAAAAGTAAATAATATTTTTTTGTGTAAAATTCACAGATCTGTATAGTTGCACCAAACAAAAGGAAACACACACACACACACACACACACACACACACACACACACACACATTGTTGTGATCATGACAAAAAAAAAACAACAACAACACAAAAAAACACCTTAAAAAGTTTCTGATTCTCAAAACAATTGATGATCAGGGACGGTAGCCCTGCAGATTTTATAAGCCTGATATTTGGGACAGGGGAGGGTGTGGGCAAACGTCAGTGGGGGATTTTCTACGTAAACTTCCTGAGCCAGTTCAAAGGTGAGCTTAGATGGAGCATGCCCCACCGCTCAGCATCACCCCACCCCTCCCCACAACCTCCCCGCACGTTAACGAGAGCGCCGTAGGCTTGCTGCCATTTCTTGTCCTGTCGTGCTTCTGGGACATCCACAAACTCTTCAAGACCAAATATGTGCTTCTTTTTACATCCTGTATGTCCATTATCTGTGTGTTCGCAGGTGGTTTCTAGACGTTTGTCCGGTGGTCATATCTAGGACTGTGCAGGTCAGGGACCGTATGAAGGTGAATGTAAAAGTGCTGTATGAAACTGAAAGGTTATGTAGTGTTTTCAGGCTAGACAAACAACATTCATAGTTTATAAAGAATCTTAAGTACAACGTTTTTGTTTTCTTTTACGTTGTTCATAGTATAGTAATCAGATGTGAATTTGCAATAGCTCAGATGATGATTATTTCAATTAGGAAAAGAAGAGCTAGATTAGGAAAGTAGTCGAGTTATTAAAAAAGCCAGTTAGCAGAAGACTTTTGAATCGGAGACCAATTAGTACTTTCTCAATTACAACTCAGATGCCAATTGGTGATTAATATGTTGTGTCTATTTATTAATGTTACACTCTACATTATTTTCCAACAGAAAATCCGGCGTAGAGCATTATGTGCTGTGTGGTGGGAGTGAGACTTTGTGTGTATGCGTGGTCATGTTTTCGTTGAAATTGTTAGTCGAGTGAAAGAGATAAAGACTGCAGAAAGCATTACATTAATTCGTGTAGCGTCTCATCAGTCTCTAATAGGGCCATTTTCTCTCTATAACAAACCATAAAAGCCTTCTGAGTAAAATAAACGGATGAAACAATGAGTTCTTTGTGAGAGGAGTCCATTTGAAGTGCTTGGAGTAGCTCCAATGTGATGGGTTTTGTCTCTCGTAAATTGCTGTCGGACGTAAAGGTGGTGGTGTTCTCAAAAGACAAAGAACACTAAGCTGTGCTTTGGCCATTGTTACTTTATAGAAAACAGGCAGAAAGGAAGACTTTCTCCCAAACATATGCTAATCTTTGAATTGGATGACGAATCTTCCACATATGTTACTTCCAAATTTATTTTGGCCAAGTTCAACTGAGCAAATAAAGCAATCGTCCCATTCTACAGGGTACCTGTTGTGTTACAGCTGTGCATTTCCGAGGAGGTAAATTCAGAGAAAATGTGCCTCAAGTCCAATTACATCAGTCAAAATGTGAGGTATGTGAGGTACACACAGCCAGGGTTAGCCATACTAAAGTCAAGAGGGCTTGAGGCCTCCTGACAGGAGAGCTCCCTCTCACCCCCTGTTCTCTGGCCCTCAGGAAGACGTGAGTCTGGTTAGGGATATTGAAGCAAGTCTACTCAGTCCTAGCCAATCAATTCACCACTTGGTGAGATGGATCACCAGGTTACGCGCCAAATTATAATGTCACAGCGATGGAAGCATTTGAATTGTAAATTAGCCAGAATACACCCCCCCCCCCCCCTTCCCCGTAATGATTTGCAGAGATTTCTGTCCCAGGTCCAGCCCTGTGTTCAAGTCCTCTCCCCTTTTATGCATTTAAGTATTTGTTGAACTATGTGTTATTTCATGTTAATTTCCTTTTAAAATGGTAAAGGCTTGTTTAGTGGACTTATGACAGACTAAATGGTGAATCCTGCAAAAAGTGTTTTTGTAATGATTTGTGTTGCATGTATTTGTACACACTGCTGCTGGAATATTTGCACTTGGTGAAGGAGCTATGCCTTTTGGTACTGTGTAAAAAGATGTAAAGATATTTCTAGTCTCACAGGACTTGAGTTAGAGAGATATTTAAAGGGAATCTTGTTTAATAATCACTATTATGAGCTTTGCATTCATATTTTATGTGTTTAAAAGTAGAAATTATTTTAGGATGGTGATTTTTTTTTTACTAAAGGGGGTTGTCATGTGACTATAACGTATTTATCACATAACCCATGTGACCTTCTGCCTAATCTTTTTAAAAAATAAAGCATTATCACTTGTGTGTGTACTAAAATGTCTTAAGAACTTTTTTTCATGTAAATTTGGACTAATCACTTACACAAAGCAAACAATCTATTGCATTAATGATCATTTCTGATATTGGCAAATTGCATGAGAAAGTACTAATTGAGTGGGATTTCAAATCCATTTCCTGCTCTCTCTGAAGAACAATTGTTCTTATCAGTTGTAATATAGCATAGAAAGCTGCATTATTTTCTTTGGGCTGTTCGTTTCTTTCATTACTTATTTTGTATGTGTAGATTAAGGATGAACAAGTCTCAGATGTTACTTGTAAATATGTTGTTCCTGAAGGAAATATGTGGGAGTTCCATGGGAGTGGAAAAAATACATGTACATAAGTAAAAGTTTCATTTTTCTAATAAAGGCTTTTTCTGCCACTTTATATGAACCTTGAATCTGTGGCTGAATGCTTCTGGGGTCGTGCTGCACAGTGCAGCCACACTGAAAGGTCATGAACCAGCTCAGAGGGGCAGACGCAAGAGCGGCAGGCCAACAATGATTGACAGCCCTGCTAATTCCAAATGATGATTGGTACAAGCTGTAGTGGCATCCAATCCAGTGGCCGCCTGCTCCACTGTCTGCCCAGGCCACTGGTTATGGTGTGAATGTTTGTAGAACAGGAACTGACCCCACAATATGGTAGGAGTCACCAAATTACCCACAATGCTGGCGAGCCGTGGCCATAGTGCGGCCGAGTGTCCCTCCTCGCGGTGAGACAGAGGACAGTAAAAGACAGCTGTACTCACTCACCTGGTTATTTACATTTCCGTCCCAGTCCCAGCAACAGGCTGCAGGTCTTGATGTCTTCTCCTGTTTTCTTTATCATTCAGTTTCCCACTGGGAATTTTATGGGCTGAATCACGCTGATCTCAACGAAAAAGTCTTCAGGAGAAACATTACACAAAAAGAATGCACAATTTTGAGTTAAAGGGAGTTAAAACTGAACATTTTGTTGTAGAAACAGATCAGACCAGGGATATCTCTTTATTAACGTCCTTTCATTTCTTTCAAGACTAATTATTTTCTGTCAGTGGAGCAGTGGGAGTATGAAGTAGCCTAGAGCTGCAATATTCAATTAAACACACAATAACGTGTTATTCAACTATTACATAATAACCAGAGCCTTCCCAGACTGATCACAGGCCAACCAAGTCACATTTGAATAAAAGTATTGCAGCAAATAAAAACTCAGACAACACTGCAGCTGGAGATTGAAATGCAAGTTCTAATGGGACATTCCAAATGCGGTCAGATTTTTTAAATTATAAATTTTTGAGTTGGCAATTCTCTCAGAATCTAATGGTTAGAATATTAAAATAACTTGCTTAAAATGTTTAAATGTAAAAAAAAAATCACAGATTTAAAATGTATAAAAATATTAGGAATCTAGAGTTATAATGGTGTATAAACATGTCTGCTAGGACAGTACGTTATATTTAGAGTTATAATGGTGTATAAACATGTCTGCTAGGACAGTACGTTATATTTAGAGTTATAATGGTGTATAAACATGTCTGCTAGGACAGTACACTATATCTAGAGTTATAACGGTGTATAAACATGTCTGCTAGGACAGTACGCTATATCTAGAGTTATAATGGTGTATAAACATGTCTGCTAGGACAGTACGCTATATCTAGAGTTATAATGGTGTATAAACATGTCTGCTAGGACAGTACGCTATATCTAGGATGCTTCGCTGTTTACCTTCTAAACTGGTATTTTTCTCAATTATAGTGTGTGCATCTCATAAGTCTGATTGTAACTCATGAAACGATGTAATTGTAATTAGGGAAAATTTTGTACCTATGAGTGAACGAATGCGTAACGGTGAGAGGTGTGTAATGGTGAGAGGAGTGTAACGGTGAGAGGTGTGTAATGGTGAGAGGTGTGTAATGGTGAGAGGTGTGTAATGTGAGAGGTGTGTAATGGTGAGAGGAGTGTAACGGTGAGAGGTGTGTAATGGTGAGAGGTGTGTAATGTGAGAGGTGTGTAATGGTGAGAGGTGTGTAATGTGAGAGGTGTGTAATGTGTGTCCATTTTACACCCCACCCGGTAACAACTTACGTTCACCACCCCCACCACCCCCCGTCAACAACTTACGTTCTTCTTCTCTTGTTTTTTTGTTGTTGTTTAAAATGAACCTACGTCACCACATTTTCATGACCTGTCCAGCATTGTCCAAGCAGGTATGTTTTTGCATGCATTCAGTCAAACAAATATCCAGATCTACTTCTCTTTATCATATTTCAAGACATACAAGTTTGGTCTTAATCCCCCTCTTATGTGTGTGTGTCTGTGTTTTCAGTCATAAATTTAATATGGATTTGGATGTGAGGATGTATGTGTTTGCATTTGTACAAACTTGCCATCTTCTCTTGACCAGTATGCTATTTGCTTAGCTTGGTATATGAGTTAGTATGATGTAGCTATAGTTAGCTAGCTAGCCATCAGAGTTCAGGAACCAGGGACATTTGGTGATGTGATATGTCTGCTGGATTTGCATTACTGATTCATCATTTTTCAGAAATGTGCATTGTCGCACCTGTGTTGTAACTAACCACCTAGCTAGATATGTAGAACATTGCAATGAAGTGCTCTGAGGAAAAATATTGAGGTATAATTAGGTAGCTCTTATTTTCTGAAGAATACTGTTTAGGGTCTTTTTTACATGAGGCATATCCTCCCCATTACTGACATGCACACGCATAAGAGACGCAGTTGACGTTGTATAACATTTATTGTTAGCTGTGGCTATAATGCAGACATCCCATCCTGCAAAAACAAATTTCCAGGAGGCAGCAGGACCCTGACACCTTCCCCTCGTCTTCCGGGAGAGGTGGGATGTCTGATAATGAACAACTGAAAATTATGAAATGGACACTGGCACACAATGTGGATTAGGACTCTGGGAACGAAGGTATTTCTCAACAGTAAGTCACATAAGACCAGTTCTGTGCTCTCTGGATGTTTCCAAGCACACTGTTGACAATGGTGTGAAATTGTCTAGGCTGGCCTTGTTAAAAGCGTACATGCTGGCGGCTTGACAAATCTGAACACAGTGTGACTGTTGAAATCTCTGTTGAAGTTTCCGAACAGACATGTGTGAGATTGTTGCGGTCATCTTGCTCAGGACAATTGCAGGAGACTGAATCAAAAGACTTAACTTACCGTCATATATCATTTCAGTGTAGGATAAACACCAAAGACGATAAGAGATTATCTCTTATCATTTTTCTTTTCTGTTTCTTCTGACATGCAGTCATTTGTTCTGGACATTTATAGATTTTCGAGCAAGTGCGACTTAGCGAAATCTATTAGCGTCATCCAGCGGCCTTTTGACGAGATTGTTTGGGTCATTTTTCAGCGAAGACGTCGCTCAGCAGGGTTCTAAGAGAGAAGCACTGGACCTCCTGGCATCAAAAATACAGCAGCACACGGGAACATTTACGAGCATCAACCCGATATGCCTTTTAATTCCCAGTGCAGAGATGACAATGATTTATTCAGACATTACCGAGAAACCGAACACAATTACACTCACACATTAATTAACCAAACATTACATTGTACAGTCCAAATGAGGGTTATTGCACATAAACACATTTTTTTTCATTATTTGCAGCCTACGACAGCAAATGTTTTTGTCAGCATATAACATTGTGCAGAGTATAGGTATGGAGCCTATGAAATGAACTTAACTAACCATGTATACATGTATGTACATAACCGTAGTACACAAGTATAGTACAAGCACCCAGCCAAATTGAAGAGGTGCATCCTGGGAAGCAAGGAAATGTAAAGTCAGACACATACTCTGCTTGAGCTCTGGGTTCTATCCCCCCTAAAGTCCCTGAGGATCTCTTTGGTTTTCTGAGCTCTTGTCATCACAGCAGACTGTTGTCATCACACTTTGCAGCCAAGTGATTCACCTGTTAGGATGTATCATCATCACCCCCAATCAGACCAATCACCATGAACCATGATTATGGAATTAGTCATAAACACGAGTGAAGAGGGAGGACCAATTAGAGCTCAGCAGACCTATTACCAGACCACCCACAGGTCAGAATAGAGTAAAGACTAATGAACCTATCTTGGAGATTACCACAGACATTCTGCTGAGTGGGTCTCCATCTAGGAGCCAGCAGGATCCATGGTGCAACTGTGAGAGGGGAAACACAGCATGAGAAAACCTGTGGAAAGAGAAAAGGCAATTAAAAGCTAGACGATACGTTCTTACCAGTATGACACTGACATATGGCCATATTAATAGGATTTTGAAATGTGATGTACCTACCCAAATATTCTTTGTGTTGATTGTAAATCATCTCTACTACCTGTACGTCACAATGGCATGCTCCAGACTAATTAGGGGAGGAGCCTGGGGTATATATAAAGGCACTGTTAGCGGGAGATGGGGTTTCTTTATATTAGAAGCTGTACACATGATGGTGAGTGTATGTGGCTTTGTTAGACTACAGTTGCCTTAGGCTTATTTGTATTTTGCTGACTGCCCTGCACAGACGGGTCTTGTCAGCAGGAGTCTCAACCTTTTCTTGCTTGGCTAGACAACATATATTAAACACACACATACATACGCAACACCAGAAGAAAGTTTAGAGTTTCTCATTCAAAGTTTTTTTTATATTTTTATGACCCTTTACATTGTAGAATTTCACTGAAGGCATCAAATCTCTGAATGTACGCATATAGAATTATGTAGTGAACAAAAAAAAAAAACACGTTTTATATTGTAGATATAGTAGTAGCCACCCTTTTGTTTTGATGACAGCTTTGCACACTCCTGGCTTTTTCTCTCATGTTTCAAAGTTTTGATTGGAAGTCACAAGTTTTTATTGCTATTTCTCAACCTTTTCTTGTTCCTGATCTTGCTATCACTGCATTGCTACATCTATCACTACAGCGGCCTCCTGCTGTACATCAGTATTATGTCGGTTATCCATTACCATTTTGTCAGACTGTATCTGGACGTCCCACTGGATCTTAGCTTGGTCATTATCCACCACCTTCAGGGGTGTATCCCACTTAAACTGTTTCTGTATATTATATCAGCTGCTTGGTTATGGCATTTGTTACGACCCCTTATAAACCTATCATATGAGGTTTAGGGAAGGACTAACCATGTAGCAAAATGTCTTCAAAAAAAGTATAATATATAACAATATATAAATGACATGTTAACTAAGCATAGAATCTAAGCTAGGAATAAAAAAGAAACCATAAAGCTGTACTTAATAACCAGATTCTAACCTCTACCAAACAAAACAAACAAAAAAATAAAAGAAATACCCAACACAATTATAATCAACAACAAGAACTGATACACACATTTTTCATTCACTAAGTATTTAGCTGTGCTGGCTCATCTCTCAAACTCACAGAATCTAAAACATTAGATAGGTCATCTATCTATGGTAAATCCCACAAACAAAAAGCTAAACCCTAGCTTATGAGATGCTACAAGTAGAGTCCGTTAGTCTTGGGAAATGAGCTCACTATAGCACAAAGGAATGCCCACTCCAGGATTCACCAAAACAATGTTTTTAGAAGTCCCGCCTTCCATTAAAACTCTGCATCTGAATCAGGGTTGATGTCAGGCAGATGTCGTATCCATAGTAATGACTGACAACTCCAATAACCTGTGAAAAACAAGAGAAAGTAAAAACACACAGAGCTGTGTGCTTTGCGCCCGGGCATGTAACACGGTCCAATTTCGCTCTGCCCGCTAGCATCTTGCACCCCACTGTTATGTGCTGGGTTGCCTCCGGGGCATCTTTGCACAGGCTGTATCTGGGGTTCGGCCTGGTGTTGCAGGTCTCAGCTTCTGTTGATCTTGTATTCAGATCTTGTAGTTCCTCCATTACGGTCTTTCAATCCAGCTTTTTCCAGCCCTTGGTAGGACTTCTCCTTATAAGCTACTTCCACTATTTACTGGAGGTAGAAAGTGTACAGGGACTCCTCCCATCACGGCTCCTGCTCCTCCTCAATACCGTGCACCTTGTGTTTCTGCTGCGTGAGCTACTCAATAAGCACTTCATTGCTTGGGGCCATCTTTCTAACATATTCTTAGATCTTTGATGTTTCATGTGGGAAAATGGCTCTGATGCTCACTAATTCTCTGCCCCCCCCGCCTCCTTCCACTTAGTGTACAGTCTCAAAGTGCTGGATATTGGGATGAAACCCTTCGTACATTGTGAGTTTCCTGTCAGTGGCTTCTATCTCCTTCTTTGGCCAGATTGTTTTGCCAACGGGGTATATGATGACTGATTAGTATGTGTGTTGATATTCTTTCTATTCATCTGACTTCTCCTGACTTACCTGACTCTTTGTAGGTATTTGGCTGTAGCTGCTTTCCTTCTAACCTCTTCCTGATTCCCATTTGCCTGTGGGATTTGAAGGTACTTGTAGCCTCCCCCAACATCTGTTACCTTCTGGCTGTGCAATCCCCTCAGTTCTAACTACCTTCTCTCTCCTCCTAGTGCTTGGCGCTTCTGGTGTTTCTTGCCTTTGCCTTTCTGGGCTCCACTAATGTATTCAGCCATGTTGTGAATAAGCACGTTGTTGGCTGGTAGTTGGACGCAACTGTTCCTTTCTGGAGATCCTTCATGATCAGGACTGCCTTCCTTAAGCTAACCATTTAGGGTGGGTTCCATTCATTAGCAGTTGGTTCATTTGCGCTAACAGGCTAACTTCTTCAGCCAGTGAGTGTGGACCATGTCGGGGCCTGGAGCTGTCCTGCTCTTCATACATCATACCCGTCCTTGTGCTAGCATGATGGTTACTTGATCCGGCTCCAAATTTACTGTGGTGTGCTCTCAGGTTCAACCACTGGGCACTGTTGTTGTGTGATGCCTCCTTCCAGAGGTGGGACCAAGTTAGTGTTTTGCAAGTCTCAAGTAAGTCCAAGTCTTTATCCTCAAGTCCCGAGTCAAGTCTCAAGCAAAGACAGTCAACTCAAGTCTCGAGTCAAGACAAGCAACTGTCAAGTCCCAAGTCTGAAACTTACTTGGAATTTCAAGTCCTTTCGAGTCTTTTTTTTTTACAGGCACCAACGCTTTACGAATGCTACGCTGATGCATTTCTTTACTCGTTTTGTTGGTGTCCGCCAGCCAAAAGATGACAGATCATTTACATTTTATCTTATCTTAATTACATAAATGTACTTAAACAAGAATGTTTCGTTACATCATTTTACACGAAATAGCAAGCTTCATCGTAAGCGAGATGCTGTCATTACGAATGGTTATTCTAAACATTTGGATAAAATGTTTCAATATAGACTAATAAAAGGTTTGGGTTATTTTTTCATTGTTTTCTGTTATTGTGGGGTCACGGTGTAGGCTACTATTGTTACCTGGAGATTCAGTGGGGTCACATATTCTGATGGCTGCCGTCAGAATTGGTGACCCCAGTTAAAAAGGCTCACCTGTACATCCCATTCATGATTTCTTTGTTGGCTGCAATGGTGAGGGGATGGTAAATCTTGTTTAAGTACATTTATGTAATTAAGAGACGATAAATGTAAATATAAACATCTGTCATATTTTGGCTCGTGGACACCTACAAAACGAGTAAAGAAAGTGCATCAGCGTAGTTTACGTAGCATTCGTAAAGCGTTTGTGCCTCTGAACAGAAACTGTGAAATAGCACCCCCTGTGGTCACAAAACTCGACGGTCACAGAATCTGGTGTAACGCCGGTCTGCGTCAGAAGGACGGAAATGAAAAACTAGATTTGGGGTTAAAAAAAATCAAGTCTTTGCAAGTAAACAGGTTCAAGTCCAATTCAAGTCCCAAGTTATTGGTGTAAAAGTCCAAGTCAAGTCTAAGTCTCTGAATATTTTTTCAAGTCAAGTCAAAAGTCTTAATATTAATGACTCGAGTCTGACTCGAGTCCAAGTCTTGTGACTCGAGTCCCCACCTCTGCCTCCTTCTGCCATATGCATTTCCAGTCTTGTTCAGTTTGAGTTCTAGTGGGTCTATCCTAATGTTGTCACTGTGCTAGAGAGAGAGAGAGAGAGAGAGAGAGAGAGAGAAAATCAGTCAATATTGCAGTGAAGAACCCAAGGTTTCCACAGGGTAAATGTATGCATTTTTAATTATACACATGAGTTTCAATCTTATTGGTGGTTAAGTTTGGTTTACTAGCTAGCAAGTTAATTAAGCAAATAATTATCAGCTATTGTTTAGCTATTGTGAACTTTAATCCAAGCTAATGTCATTCAGCTTTCTTTAAAGGATAGCTAAACTTATAGCTAGCTATGTGTCTTTAGTTACACATTCAGTTAGATAGTTAACTAAATCTAACTGAAGTTTTTTTTAACTAGCTACTTTTGCATTCCTTAAGCTAGCTACTCAAATTATTTATCTAGTGTTCTTTTATTTAGCAGGTATTTAGATGTTATTTGACATGCACATTGTACAATCTGCCAAGCAGGTACATTTTCTCATCATGTCCCAACAAAACAGCATCATTTGATGATTTTTCCACTTCCATGCACTACCGGAGACGTTTGTATTCATGCTTAATACATATTCTGACTCGGGTCAAATGCTCTTGTCCCACACACAGTTTTATATTAAAATCCCATTTGCATTTTATAAAAGAAGGAACAAAAGTGAGAACTGTAGAACCTTGCTAAGTTGTCAGAAAAACAGGGACAAGGATGTTTTTGGTCTTTTTTTTAGCTTTTTCACATATTTCTGCATTACTCATCGCCTTTCTGCTTTTCATGAGTATGAGTTGCAGCGGTAGCAGACTGAAAAGATGAACCCAGACTTATTTATTTCATGTGACAGATTCCAGCTCCTCCTGAGGGACACCGCGCCGCTCCCTGGCCAGCTGTGGGATATAATCCCTGCAATGTGTTCTGGATCTGCCTCTGGGCCCACTTCCAGCAGGACAAGCGGGAATCGCTATAGTAGGAGCCCACTAGGGGGCGCATCTTCATAAGATGCCCAGTCCACCTCAGTTGGCTCCTCCCAGTCTTAATTAGAAACTGCTCTTCTCCGCAGGCTTTCCAGATTGCAGATACCTGCACCCTAATCCAAATTCAAAACTCACTTGAAACAGCCACGTTATTGGTATAGAAACAAAAAAATTGTACACTGTACTACCTTGGAGAATTAAATGCTGACATTTGTTAATTGCAAGAGGGCAAAAACCAAAGAAAGGGGCTTACACAATACCACTATAACAGATTAAGAAGGACGTCTTCTATAAAGATAAACATCAGCTATATCCCTGTAACTATTGCAAATACACCAATATTACATGTTTCAAGCATACATGTCTTTCCCATCCTTCCAGACTTTCTGATTCACCATTTACATCTGGCGATGACTTCAACACAGTCATCGACCCCCATGTACACAGAACAATTATTCACACAATACACAGATCTGGCAACCCACAGAAATGATGAATCATGTCTGATTTTGAAGTTGCCAAGGGTTGTTGTCTTAAAAACCTGAGTAAAAAAAATCTCATTTTATTCACTTGTCCAATGCTCACATTCCCTTCCCACACTGACTACATTTTAATCAGCAATTCAATTATTCATAGCATATCAAACGTAAAGTATTACCCCATTACTATGAGTGGCCACGTGCATGTTTCACTCACATGGAATCTAAAACATTCACATAAATCAGGCCCCAGATGACACACATCTCTAGTAAAGGACCAGGAATTTGAAAATGATTTCAAAAGAGAGTGGGCATCTTTCCTAGATTATAAATGATTCTCCGTAAATCCCACCTACACTGCTATGAGAACCTGGGAAAGCTGTCATAAGATGGGAAATAATGTCCTAATGCTCTAATAAGAATGACATGGGACTCAAATCTCATTTAGAGCAGATAATTAAGGATTTACAGAATTAGGTGTTTGAAAATCCTGCAGAGGAAAATGGATTAAGTAAACACTAATTACAGTGATCTTATTTAAAAAAAAAATCCTATGGCAACGACTGAAACACGAACTTCAAAATAGAAACAACACCAGAAAAATCCTAGTAGATCTTATCAGTTATCCCAATAATCAGTTATCTCAGCAAATGAAACTCAGGAGATATCAGACATACATCAGAGGAGATAATGTGCTTTAAAAATTCAATGCAAATCTATATTCATCAGACTATGATCCAGTATCAGCAGATATCAACACTGGTCCTGACAGTATTAATCTGCACAGAGGACAGGACAGCAGACTTACTCCTTCCAAATTTCAACCAGCTAGCAGTATCTCAATCAGAAATATTCAGCTGGATGTTTGCATAATTTCATTGCTCTTGTTAATGCCAATGCTGGAATATCTACATTTTCAATTGTGGAGAATTTGTTTACTTAAAAAAATTTATATGATAGGATTAAAAGAAACTCAAACCTTTATATCCATTGACCAAATTATACATCAGCACCAAACTGAAAAGGTTTGAGGTCCTTCATCATCTCATTAGACTTTCCTTTTAATGAATCCCATCAACACCAGCGTACACACACAAATACATAATACAAAACATTATTCTGCTTTTGATGCGCTATGATTTAATACTTTTTAATTGAGCACATCCATCTCTTTACATGCACTGCTTTGTCTTTGTCCTGTTGTGTCTGATTATCCGTCTTCCGGTCTCCTCATACCCATCTGTCCATCCATGTATAATCACGGTATTAAGGTGGGCAGGTACTCAGTGGCTTCACCTAATGTGTCGAATTCACATTTGAAATAAAATGCACTACTCAACAGCACTACATACATGTATGCAGGCGCACATACAAACCTGGTCATTTATTATTAGCAGTTTGGTGATTTCTTCTCACTTTTGTTTCTGTGTGTATGGAAATCCAGAGAGATCTAGCCTAATAGAAATGCTGAAACTAACTGAAAATCAACACTCCAATAGGCCAATACGAGTAAAGGAACTTCATAATGCCCTTAAACATATGTATAATAATAAAACATCTAAAGGAATTCCTGCTGAGTTTTTAAACTATGTTAGTCCATACAAGCCCAATTGTTCAACATGATGGTAGAGGATGTAAATCAAAAATGATTTTACCCAATGAAAGAATACTACCCCTATTTCACTCCATATAAACCCCAATCAGGATCTCACCCTTCAGTCACCAACTAGTATCATTAACAGGGATACTAAACCCCTCTGCGAGCCACTACATTAGAATCCCATTACCTCTACATTACTGATCAAAGCCACTTCATCAAAGGAAGACACTCAGCCACTACTTAACCTGATACATTATATACACAAATACTTACACACATCTATCTATCTATCCATCTACTTATTTATCCCTCTATCCACCTCTCTCTTTCTCTCTCTCTCTCTCTCTCACTACAGCCTTTTTCTCAGTTTTCTCAATAACATCCATTAACTTCAGGAATGCACCAGAATGAAGTTGAATGATAGAAGGTATCGGACATGGAGCTTTCCAGACTATTGAGAAATACTCCAAAATCTGGACCAAGTCATGCAACTGAACATGAAACCCAGCACAATCACACATCTGGCCTTGAAACCTTATACACAGCTGTCGGAGTCATGTAACTCAAACTACTCCATCTGATCTCAAACTACTCCAAACAATAACTGGTGAATTTCAACACTGGACAAACATTCCACATTATGGAATATCTGCTATCAAAATGACATTCTTGCCAAAAAAAATAAAACCTACATATTCTCAGTGGTTCTCATCCAAACCTCCTCATACTGGATTATATATTTAGACTCCATTATTTCCAAGTTTTACTAGAAAAGCAAACCACCAAGAATCAACCTAACCACATTTCACAGTAATCAGCTACAGCAATTACGAAATGAATAAAGCCTAATAGAACAGATTAATCTTGGAGAGAAATAGAACAAACCTTACGCAACAAAATCCAAATCTCAGATTTAGCATTAATTAGCTCATCATTAAAACATCACTCTTGTCTTACATACCCAACAATAGCTGCTTCTGACGGCTTGGTGGGAATTGAGTGCCCCATCAATACTGTGGAGTCAGTGGAAGGCACTTTCTGAAGCACCTGTCCCACCGTCTCCTAGAACATTCCACTCTGAAATGTTATTTGGTGCGTGCACACACACACACACACACTGAGGTCTCTGAAACTTTTTCTCACAGTTTAACTGAAGTGAGCCCCTTGTCCACTGGGATGGGAACTCTCTAGAGGGGACTCCAGAGTAGAAGAGACACCACCCTCGATTTAGAGATTTGATACCAGAGCCCCTATTGTATGTGAATGTAAGGCTGACTGTGTCAAATCCATGCCTTCCCAACTCAGACACCAACTTTTGAACTGCTGCTGTTTTTAGCTCCTCCAATCAGACCTGTTCATCAAGCGTGGCCCTTATGAATATTTCCAACTTCTGATGACGCAGCCCTGACCATCACTGAACCTTCACCACAACTAGGTTGCGATCCTCAAAGGGGTTTTTTCTGCATCACTTTCTGTTTAATTCTATTATCTAAGCCATGGGTGTCCTGCTACAGCCTTGGAGATCCACAACCCTGCAGAATATTTGTTGTAGATCATTGAGTGGGACCTGTGATGTGCAGAGCGTAGTTCCAAGAATAATCTAAGACATCTGATCCAAGCAATCAAGGCTTTCTGTAGGATCGGACAATATTGGAGCATAGTGGATTGGACTCACTGTTGCAGGTCAGAAGCTTTTCAGTCTGATTCAATTAGATTTTGAAAATCTAAATTCTAAATTTGTGACCTAACCTAACTATGGCAATATTTAGTGGTGGTCCTTGAGAAACAATGCCAGTGGAGGCATGAATGAATACTAATTAAATTTTATATATATATATATGAGATTTTTCTTACATACCCAATCAGATAGTAATGCTGTATTTGCCAAATAGCAATAGCCTAATCAAACAACTTTAAACATTTAGCCCTTAACACAGAATGGCTACAAAACCCCCACTTGATTTAATTATGTTGTTTATTTACAGTAAATATTTGAAGACAATCGGTCTCCCTTGCGTCTAATGAACTGCCACTGACAATACTGGCACGTCCTACTGCATATAGTGAGGAACATTACTGCATAATCTATTTGCTGTTGTCCAGGACACACTGGCTGGTACCTCTGAACAACACTTCCTGTGATTGGCCCCTGCGCGACCTTAAAGACGTTGGTTCTTTTTTGCAGGTCCGTGATTGAACAATAGACGCTGCTGTAGTGGTCTTAAAATAACAATGCAACACTGTATGTTTCTGATCAATAATTCACCATATTTTTAAGTCAGTGCAGTCGGATGCGTAGCAAATGAATCACTTCATTCTCATTCACCACCGTAAACACACAAACTTCGCTGTCCCATTTTCAGTAATGGCTTTATAACTAATGGGAGGGAGGTTCTTCTAGCTTTTGAAATAATGCGATATCGATCCCTGGTTCTCATTCTGTTGCACAAAGATGGTAGTGCGAGTATGTCTTTAAAAGCTCACTCTAACAATCACAATGATCTTATCACTACTTTGGAGAAACTGTTGTTGATTGAAACAAAAGGCTCTTACAGTAGTTAAACATGTTCAGAGAGGATAAGGTTACCACAGACTGCCTCTGAAGTTTGTTTATATCTTCAAGGTCCTGACCTCACTACTGAACACATTCCTCTCATGGGAAAATGTCCCACCAAAAAACAGTCTTATTGATTGATGGCCACACCGTCACTCTAGATATCTACACAGTGTATTAACTTCTATCAGGGGAGCTGTTGGACATATGAGCAAGAGTTTGTGTTGTTGCTATCGCTGTATCAGAATAGTTCAGATTTGTTTTCCAAACCAAAGCCTGCTAAGCATGACATGATAATGTATTGCTGTGTATACGTTCTAATTAGGCTAACAAAAAATTATGACTAATGAGGATTAGTTAGCCGTCAACTTGCAATCCATCTTTTCATTACAAGGAATGTTCTCGATTTGGAGGTGAAGCAGACTTTTCAAGAAAAAAAAACCCTCTGGTGGTAAAAACCACTAGCTGGAGCTGGAGGTGCTAGCGTTTGTGGCCCCGGTCATGATCACTTACAGGGATGCCTCGTCTTCCCACATGCCTTTGCTGTTTGGTAAAGGAAACTGGAAACAACAGCTACCCCTCATCCGGCCCAACTACCGACCCCAACCGCTGCCTTCCTAAGCCAGGCTAAATGTAGCCTATCAGGCTAAACATAGCCTGTCGTCTGTAGGAATCACCTAAAAAGGCCGCAATTAATCACGGTGTTGCTGTGGTGGCTTCGACTGTGCTGAAGCTGTAATTAATTTAGTGCGCGACCCGGCCAAAGAGCAATCGCTCTGTTCTTTCCAGTGAATGTTGAGCACAAGACAGGGCCTGTGTGTTGTCCTCCCTCATCCTTTTCCCCGGGTGACAGTCGAGCCGTCTCAGGGTCTAAACTCGTCGTATTTAAATCCATCGGACTCAGCTGGGATTTAGCGTAGTAAATGCATCTTCTTTTGTCATTCTGATTGTAATGCCAAAAATACATAAATTGGCCCTCCCTGCGTCTGTCTGCCTCTTGTGTAAAGTTTGCAAGTAAAAGATTATAGTTACTCCAGGCAAAAAAGCACAGCGTCAGCAGGAATGTGCTCTGTGAACAGATTTATTCGATATGCAAATCTGCAGATCTGGTTCTGTTTGACTGTGGTAAACCCATTCTTCCATTATGCCACAATGTAAAAAAGTATTTCATTTTGAAATGAAAATCCACACATAAAACATGGTGATGCAATACCTGTGTGTCTGATTCTACGCTGTTATACGAGTATAAAGGTATCTGGCTAAAGATTTGCTGATTGGTTGAATCGGTCTTATTTGAGTATCTGGGGCATGTGTTCACCTCCACACCTCTTGGTGTTGAAGCATGTCTGGTCTTATCCAGGCTGACCCCATGTGCAGCAGATCTAACTTACAGTCAGTGACACTATGAATAGGCCTCTGAGACTCTGAGACAGTGTCGTCCATAATTCAGTCAACTTATCCCAGCACACTATGCTCCTAAGTGGAATTCTCTGTCCCATAGAGCGACGTGACAATTTTTCAATACAATTGTTCGGTATTCACACCTTTTACAACGGTCCCTGCTCTGTTTAATTTCTCAGGAACTGCCCAGCGATGTCTCATTGGCTTGCATTTTATTTATTTATTTGTTGCAGCTGTTTGCCACAGACCCAACACAGCAGTGAAGCTTCTAGAAAGAGTTAGAAAGACACGGCCTCCTTCAAGTGTTGCATCAGACATGGATGTGGGGGCTGTTTATTTGTAGATGAGGGGCTAATCTATGCCGGGACTCCAGAGGGTGACAGGCCGCTTTGTCTTTGCGTGCAACGTCACAACAGCCGTGTGTGGGATCGTGTGACGAGGGCCGCCGGGGGACTGAGACCGTTCATCATGCGACACACTGACATTTTGACTGCGCATCGACACACTAACTTGACCAAATGTCCGCCGGGGTGGAACGGAGTGAAACCCTTTTCACTTTTTTTTTTTTTTTTTTATCACCATGCAAAATGGCATAAGGGGATGAGAGACTGAAGAAAGCTCACGACTACAGCGAGTTAAATCAATCACGCCGCTTTGAACTCTTTTATTTATTTTTTTATCAAAAAGCTTCTGCTTCTTTTCTGCTACACTCTAAACCATTTTAGTCATTCTTATGCAGAAATCGCGTTTCCTTTCTTAAACTCCTTTCCTTCCTTTCTTGACTGGGATTTTGTAGGCCCACAGCAGGAGTCGCCGCTGCTGAGCACCACAGATACAGTTCCTCTGACCAGTAGACTAGCGTTGGATGGACGTAAGCCCTCAACTAGGGAAAAGGGTAGCAAAGACCTGACATTCAAGTAGCGGTCATTGGACACAACTTCATACTCGTCCTCAGGTTTCCCTGTCTTTTACAATTCACCGGCTACTAACTTGAATTCCAAGATCTTTTAGTCATTGGCGCCTCTCTACAGGGACTTCTGCGTCATCTTGGAACGACTCTCTGCCACAGCGTTCTTGGAGATGAAGGACTTCCAATTAGTGAGAAATGTTATACATATTCGAAAATGCAAATGTTATGATTAGTACAATCATATTTGCAGCATTCGTTCACCTGTAGGTCAAGTGGTTGCTTAGGACTCCGAGTGCATGCTTCAACTGCAGTGGTCAGGGCTTCAACTGTAGTGGTCAGGACTTCAACTGTAGTGGTCAGGGCTTCAACTGCAGTGGTCAGGACTTCAACTGTAGTGGTCAGGACTTCAACTGTATTGGTCAGGGCTTGTAAGTATGTTATCAAACCATGTTGTCAGGATTTGTTCTGCAGTGAGTTTGTGAGGATTTTTTTTATATATGAAAATGGATGGCTCTAATCTGTATGGCCAGCACAGTTACCGAAGAAAGCTTTGATGCATGAAATTAAGCACACACACACACACTCACACACACACACACACACACACACACACACACACACACACACACTGACCACCCTTCACAATCCTCCTCTCATGTTCTTGCTTCTGTACCTTTCTTTTTTTTTTGGGGGGGGGGGGGGGGGGGTGCTGCCACAACTTTAATTAGTGTGGAAACTGCTCCCCTTGCAGTAAAGTCAACAGGGAGATGAGGGAGGGGCATTGGGTGTGATCAATGCAGCCCTCGCTCCTCCACAACACCCCCCCTCTCCCTCCCCAGTACGCTATTTGAATGCTAATGGCAGGCAAACTTAAAAGCCACACAGCCAACTTTTCGCCATTCTTAGGAGAACTAGAACTCATCTAAGAACACGTTCTTGAAAATGTGACACTGAACATTAGGGAATGGCAAATAATAGGTTTATCTGTTTAACAAGCATAGTGTACGGAAGATCGGATTAAAATCTTAGGAATTAAATGAGCAGTTTAATGGTGCTGAGAACCTCCCCAGTAACGCCCCCCCCACCACCACCACTACTCCCTCGCCCACGTGGCCGTGTTTCCGCTCTCTGTTTGCGTGTCACCATGTGCGTCATGTTATGTTGTACTTTCCTTACATGTCGCCACGTCCCCTTCTTAGCAGCGTTCCCCAGTTCACCTGTGCCTGGTTCTTCCACTTAATCGCTGTGTGTATATTTATCACTGTGTCTATATTTATCCCTTGGTTGAGCTCGGTTGATGTCTGTTATTGTCTACTGTGTGTTAGTGAGTACTATGTGCATCTTGTGTATTGTGCCGTTTATTTTTGTTTCTGGACTAGCGCCTGAATTCTGCACTCGCGCCTGAATTCTGCACTAGCACCTGAATTCTGCACTCGCGCCTGAATTCTGCACTCGCGCCTGAATTCTGCACTCACGCCTGAATTCTGCACTCACGCCTGAATTCTGCACTCACGCCTGAATTCTGCACTCGCGCCTGAATTCTGCACTAGCACCTGAATTCTGCACTCGCGCCTGAATTCTGCACTCACGCCTGAATTCTGCACTCACGCCTGAATTCTGCACTCGCGCCTGAATTCTGCACTCGCGCCTGAATTCTGCTCTTTCTTCAGTCACTCCCTGCCCCAGAGTCACACCCCTTTAGAGTGGTCTTCATAGGAGTTCATTATCCAATGTGTACCCTAAGGTCTTTTGGAATTAATATTGTTCAGTAGAGAGAAGAATGTGTTTCGTATATTAATATACAATAACGAATGCTGATTAACTGTCTCGGTTGCATCCAATCAAATCTGGAATAAAGTACATTTAAAAATTCAGAAATATATCATGTGCAATATGGTTTACTATTTTCACAGTCATTTCTTAGACCTATTAAATGATCTTATTTAATTTTTTTCACTTAAATGTCCCTAAAAGCAGCTTTTCATTGGATATTCTAATTGAAATATTTTATAATATATAATATATATAATAAACACCTCATATTTTAACTTCTAAATAAAAACATTTGTTACACAAAATGCCCGCTGTTGGGTGTGGGTGCGTGTGCCCGCTGCACACGTCCGAGTTTCTACTGTAGCCAGTACTGCTGTCCTGCTGCAGTGATGTGATGATGCCTGACAAGCCATTTTCAAAGTGAGAATACACATCCAACATAGCTTGGGGCACTTCTGGTATCGGCAGAGTCCAAGGTGGGGTGGGAGGCGCGGGAATAAACATGGATGGGTTTTTTAAAAGACTGGCATGAAGAACGTAATTGCTGTAATCTTGTGTTTTGGTAGGAGGACATTTTTATAAAGTTCTACACCAGTTAAGTGAAGCAGTGTTTCCGTGCACCAGTTAAAGTCAAGATAAACAATGAACGCATCGGACCAAACGAGCAGCTTTTAAATGTCTTTCACGGTTCTCCGTACATTTCTCTATCCCTTCGTTTCTGGTGTTATATCTGCGTAGGAGCAGTTAAATGCTGACAGTTGATTTTGCTTGACCATCCATCATCTGTGCTCCCTTTTATTTAATCGGGTGACTCATTGCTCCCCGTATAACTCGGTTTATAAATATTTCACGAGGTACGAATACAAGTTGAGTCTGGTGAAGCAGGACAACGGACCCTCCAGAATCTTGCTGACGTGTGTCACAAATTCAGCTCCGAGCGAGCGGCATCTTCAGGACGAGGGCGAGTGACAGGTGAGTGGCAGAGATCTGGCTGCCTCCTCCAAAGTGGACTTACCAGAGACGTTTGGAAGACAGAGTGGTCAACTGAGAGGTTCAGAGGTCGTGCCGTGCTCGGGCCTGGGTGCCCCGACCCGTTATCCCTGCATGTTGGCCGTGGACGAACCCTGGCCAATCTGGTCTACTTCTTGTCACTCTGGCACCTGTCCTGATCCGATTTCGCTACAGGTGTGTGGGGGTCTGCCAGCAAAGGAACAAACATGCCAGATTTTTCATGAAATTCTTCTTTGAGCAGATAGGGGCAGCACCATAAGTGTAGTCCATGAAATTATGGAGCGTGTTTCTCCAGAGACATTCTAAAGCCTTGAATGCATTTTAGCATATGTGATTTATTTATTTTGCATGTGATGTTAAGCTCCATAAGGTCTTAGCTTGAGTCAGATCTAAGTAATCTGCTTCTTTAAAGCTTGGACCCTTTGTAACAAGATGTTCAGGCATGATTATTCGTTATTGTTCTGCAGATTTTGGAATAAAGGATCTGGAGTCTCCACAGTCAAATTGGGTGCAGCGTACATCAGGCAGTGGCGTGGGTGCAACGTACAACAGGCAGTGACGTAGGTGCAGCGTGTAACAGTGACGTGGGTGCAGCGTGTAACAGAGACGCGGGTGCAGCGTGTAACAGTGACGTGGGTGCAGCGTGTAACAATAATGTGGGTGCAGCATGTAACAGTGGCGTGGGTGCAGCGTGTAACAGTGACGTGGGTGCAGCGTGTAACAGTGACGTGGGTGCAGCGTGTAACAGTGACGCGGGTGCAGCGTGTAACAGTGACGTGGGTGCAGCGTGTTACAGTGACGTGGGTGCAGCGTGTAACGGTCACGTGGGTGCTGCCCATCTTGCTTCCTGGGTAAGACAACAGCGAAATAGAATTTCCACATGGGATATTAAACTCCCAAAGAAGGGATAATATTCTCTAAACCAAATTCCAATTAGCAGTTCTGAAGCTTTTCACCACCATCTCCTTTTTCATCTCCCATTTAGGACTGATTATAAAACCCTCTTTAACTTTGCCAACAGTACCAGAAAGAGAAGTGTGGTCTTCTACACACTAAAACTACACAAACATTTCAGATTTCACTTGGTACTATTGTGTATACTAAATGCTTGTGATGAACAATTGTTGGTTAGTGAAAGCAGTCAGCTGTTGTCTTTATTTTTTCTGGTGGCGTATTCGTATTACTTTGTCATTAATGGTTCTGCACATATGGAGTGAGCTCAAACTCGCTGCTAGATTATTAAATTCATCTGTGTCAGTGTTAACCTGAAGCACTTCGGACGATCATTTCCATTTAAACGGAATTGCAGTCATCCGAAATGGTTTGTGTATCCCTGTATTTGTATATCTCCTGTGTGTTTTGAATATCGCGGATGCCATTACCCTGTTCTCAGTGGCAGAACTTATGGTGTTCAAAGTCGGACACGGCCGTGAAGCGAACAAGCCCTGTCACATGTCGGGCTGACAGACAAGCCACCGTAGCCAACCATCACGGCTTCCGTTACACCAGGGTGCCCTTGAAGCCCCCCCCACCACCACTCCCGCCCCTTTAAAACAGCTGCAGTCATTATGCAGGCATCCCGAAACGGCATCTGCGTTAATTATTACACCCCATTCTCCGCACTTCAGTCAGACTGCAATATGGTGTGAGGGTCTGCTTCACTCGCCTATCCTTCCCGGCCCGAGAACGATAACGAGAACAGGAATACGCAGGACAGACACTCTCCCGTGTTTAACGCACGCGCGGGACTCACCGCACTAAGCCAGGCTCGTGCAGTAAACCCTCTCCCCAGTCACAGGACTGTACACGGGACTGTACACGGCTAATACGAACTGAAGGCAACAGGATCAGTCTTGTTGCATTAGTGTACAGAAGGACCACACACCATTAATCATTTTTATTATGGTCTAATTGACACTTGGTGCACCCACACATCCAGAGGTACTGGAAAACGTGCGCAAAACCACGCGTATTCATATACGGAAATAAATATTAATCCATTTGTCTGCCAACTGCCATGACAAATGCCTTATATCTTGAAAGAACAGGATAAGCAGCTGGCTGTGTAGTAGTGTCTGCTTTTTTGAAATTAAGAAGAAGTATCTTCATCACTCATTCTATTCAAACAGGAGAAGGTGGGGCATATTTTGCATGTGAAGGTGCGGCTACGAACTGCATCTACTACTATACGATGGAGATGGCCTTGGCGTCAAGGATAATCTGTACGCCACCTGCTGAACAGCGAAGAGCTGTAATTTAAAGCTAACAGCCTATTAGGCAGGTGAGAATATCGAGCGCTACACGCATGAGGGACGGAATTCACTGACTGTGCAGAACTGAAATGAAATCAGGCTCCATTTCAGCGTAACGCATGTCTTCCCACGACACCCCCACCCAGTCTCCCCAGGAGACAACCCACCCCCCTCCCCCACCCGGCCGTGTGTCCTGGGACAGGCCAAGGAGGGTAAGGCCAAGGAGAAGTACCCTGGGGTTAGGGTAAGGCCAAGGTGAAGTGCCCTGGGGTTAGGGTAAGGTCAAGGAGAAGCACCCTGGGGTTAGGGTAAGGTCAAGGAGAAGTACCCTGGGGTTAGGGTAAGGTCAAGGAGAAGTACCCTGGGGTTAGGGTAAGGTCAAGGGGAAGTACCCTGGGGTTAGGGTAAGGTCAAGGGGAAGTACCCTGGGGTTAGGGTAAGGTCAAGGAGAAGCACCCTGGGGTTAGGGTAAGGTCAAGGAGAAGTACCCTGGGGTTAGGGTAAGGTCAAGGGGAAGTACCCTGGGGTTAGGGTAAGGTCAAGGGGAAGTACCCTGGGGTTAGGGTAAGGTCAAGGAGAAGTACCCTGGGGTTAGGGTAAGGTCAAGGGGAAGTACCCTGGGGTTAGGGTAAGGTCAAGGGGAAGTACCCTGGGGTTAGGGTAAGGTCAAGGGGAAGTACCCTGGGGTTAGGGTAAGGTCAAGGGGAAGTACCCTGGGGTTAGGGTAAGGTCAAGGAGTAAGCACCCTGGGGTTAGGGTAAGGTCAAGGAGAAGTACCCTGGGGTTAGGGTAAGGTCAAGGAGAAGCACCCTGGGGTTAGGGTAAGGTCAAGGAGAAGCACCCTGGGGTTAGGGTAAGGTCAAGGAGAAGTACCCTGGAGTTATGGTAAGGCCAAGGAGCTCCTGTGTCTCTGAGTCAACCCATTAGTTTCTAAGCTGCAGAGATGTTCTTCAGGGGCTGTGTGGATGTGGAATAGTGTGGTGAGGTTCATAGAGTTACTCTCTGGCTGCAAATGCAATCTACATAATGGTGATTCACTCAATTCCCCTAGTGCTGCCAGTGTCTTACTACATGCATAATGAAAAAGTAATGATTACAACCTCTTACTAAATGGTTAATAAAAAAGTAAATATAGCAAGCTTGTAATAAATGTTTAATATATTTGTAATGATATCCCCTAATAAATACTTAATAAACATGCAACAGTTGTAATAAAGGCATAATCTTATAAATAAACGATTCATAGTTTTGGTCTATGGATTACACATGTTCACGCTACACAAAAACATATATTGAACACACAGCTCATTTTAAACCAGCGTTCCACCAGCATTTGAGGATATGAAGTTTGTTCTATATATTTGTTCTTTTTCTCCAGCACCTGACATGCACTGGAATATCATGATATAATGAAAGGAAGTGGAGTGGGCACGGTTGTTCTAGAACAAAGATGAAAAACACCAAGTCCACACACACGCTGGAATGCCTTTGAAAACCTAAGCAGTACTTCCGTAATGAGGTGCCCCATTTCACACCTCGCACCACAGACACCAGCTGATACCAACCGGGGAAACGGTCTGTTAAGATGACTCTGTTTTGTTTTCACAGCCTTTTTCCTCGGTTTAATTTGGCGACCCCTAGCAGGGCTGACGCTGTAGTGGGGACAGCGATGTGTGTGCAGACTGTAGTGCTCTCGGATTCAAAGGCTTCACGGAGTGTGGATGCACTTTTGATGCCCCCCCCCCCCCCCACCCTGGGTGATTTACTCCCACCCACCAGTAGGCCAGCAGCTTTAGGTCTTCCTTGTGATGGTTCATATAATTTTATAAAGCCCTGTCTGCACTTCTCAGGTAAAAAAGTGGTCAAATGGAAGTCATTATTTCCATATCTGAGTAGAGGGGAGAGTGTAATGGTGCTGTATATGACTGTAGTTTGAAAGGAGTGTCTGGAGTTTGAAATAAGTGTGTGTGTGTGTGTGTGTGTGTGTGTGTGTGTGTGTGTGTGTGTGTGTGTGTGTGTGTGTGTGTGTGTGTGTGTGTGTGTGTGTGTGTGTTAATCTCACACTCCCCTTGTGCTTGTGTGTCAATTCACATTCCCCCACCCACACACTGAATTGTCTAACGCCTCACCCTGGTCTAGGGCCATTTTTGTGAGTTGTGCAAAAGAAGTAAGCCTTGGTTTACTTGGTTATTTACTTATTGTTGTTGTTGTTGTTGTTGTTGTTGTTGTTGTTTTGCACGAAATGAAGGTAGCAACAGCTGCCTCCCTGTGTCACTGCAGTACGGTCCCCAGGCAAGCTCGTGACTTATCTCCACTGTATGTTCTATACACATGTACACATGAATATAGATGCAACAGCAGTATTGAAAAGACCCGGTACCGGTGGACGGTATGGACCGTAGCCAGGGCGCGCGGTCGAAGCACGCTGCGGGAGGATGATCTGCGTGTTCAGCAGAAGCGACGGGTTAAGCTCCGGTGTCGGACGCCGTGGCATCTGCGTCGTCTTCTCGAACGCGAACCTGCTCGTGGGCGCCGTCGGAACCGCACGTGCACGCGAAAAGCGTGACGTGCACCGTATATTTTGTGCGCTTGCACCCTGGGGATCATGAAAAAGGCTGACCTTTGAGTTTCGCTTCCCTTTGTACGTAAATGGTGCTTGGTTTATAACCGCACCAGATCAGTATAATTGTGAGACAATATATATTAATAAGAGGTCAGTTAATAATGTATCATACTCTAAATATAACTTTTTTTGCATTTAAACTGTTGAATTTCGTTATTTATACACTTCGCTAAAGCTCTGTGTATAACAATTCGTGCTATGCACAGCTTCTCAAAAAGAGCCGTCTGTCTTCCCTGAACAAAATCATAGATCCCTTAAAGTGGTTTTGGGCGCTCAGAGAGGTGAGACCAGAGAGGTGAGACCTGGCGGCGCGCGGTCCTCCACCGACGCTGCGGGAGCACGCGGTGCCGCTCCGAGCGCGCGCTGCGCGAGCCCGGTCGGTGTAATCTCAGCGGCGCTGTGCGCGGCTCCGCATCACGCCAGAGACAAGACGGCTCTGCTGCCCGCGGCTCTTATCAGAGCTCAGCAGATGTGAATGCACAAACACCCATTTCCACCTATTCCTCCGGAGCAGAGGCAGGGACTCGAGCAGCGGCGTGTCTTAAAAAAAGAAGATCCGGTGTTTGCAGTTAATGCACCTGGAAACTGTGTATTTGAACTCAATGGCTATACTTAAATGAATATCTTTTTAAAGGATGTCTGAAGATGCATGTCAAATAAAGTATTTTAAAAACTAAAGTAAGGTTTAAAAACAAAGGCATCTCAAGAAATAAACAGAACTTTAAAAAAAAACGTGCGGAATTCACACGAGTGAAAGTGCGTAAGTTCTCCAAGAATACTGAGCAAAAGCCAAATGACCTTTGAAGTATAAAATCATATAAAGTTATAATTCATTCAGAATTCATAAAGTAATTGATTGTATCCCTTTCGGTACTCTAATAAGAACTCTAATATAGACCAAGGACCAAACAGTTTTACTCATAAAATTAATATATTGCAGATTATTATTATTTATTATTACAGTATTATATTAAGCATACGTTTTTCCAGTGCACGTTTAACCATAGGCCAGGGGGATAACCCCCTTCTGCAAAACACAGAGAAACATCTTGCCTTTAAAAAAATTACTTAGACGGGTTGCATTGATGTAGAGAGCAATAGCAGAGGCTTCAGATGATGTGCGTCGTGAATGCCGCCTGCTAACCACCCACCCATCATTTCATTAGAGGAGAGAAAGGCGCCTGTGTGCCATTCAGCAGTGCAGAAAGGTGCGCGCTCTCACGTGCCGTGCTCGTCCCAAATGGCGTGATACACGCGAGCGGAATCTCACGTGGCTCCGGGTATTCCCTGATGTAAGCGCACAAGCTGTGACGGCCAAACTGTACATGTATCCGCTCTGTTGTTGTTGTTGTTGTTGATGGTGGTGGTGTCAGTTTTATATATTTTTTGTCGTTCACGGGTCACGAGGCTCACAGCCTGACGAACCGCTATCAGTCCGGAGCGCGTGATTTATTGCGCAAGCGTTTAAAATGTGCGCTGCGTTATCGCTGCGGTGGAGTGCTGTGAGACTGAATTTAATTATCTTTCCCTTGAAACTAGAGAAAGCCGCGGGCTTCTAATCTGGTACGGAGACCGAGGAGAGATAATTATAGTAGCAGTGTGCGTCGGTACTGTTTGAAATGTCTATCTTCAAAATGACTAGCTAGTGCACACACCGACCCTAGCCCAGGGTAACCCAGGGCAACAGGTTAGATTAAAATTCAGCATACTGCAGCATTCATAAAGATTCCACATAACGTCTTATTCCTTTTCTTTTTCTTTTGTCTCTTTCTTTTTTTTACACGAAATGCTGTTTCAAGGTATAGCCTACTCAGGCCCGTAGCCAGCATTGTGATGGGGGGGATCTTTTTCCCCCAAAAGTGGACTTAATGCTCTCTACTCCAATGCCCCCTAAATACACGAGCACACTTCAAACCTTTTAATTAACACATATTTTATTCATTATAAGCAAGGTTGCCAACTTTTCAAAATCACTAGGAGTGAGATTTGATTTGGGGGCGGGGGGGGGGGGGGGGGGGGTGTGGTGTCTGTGTGTCAAACGTTGACGGGGGGGGGGGGGGGGTTATGTCTTATATGTTTCCTCTATGCTGCGCTAAAGCGATCGATCGCCAGTGGTTGGCGCCAGAGCGAAATAGTAACTCATTGAATCATAGATGTAGATCGGAGATAAATAAACTAGATTTTTTTTTTCAGCGTGAGAAATCGGATGTATGGCGTGTGAGCACGTGAAAACGGTCAAATGCGTGTGTCTTACGCTCATTGCGTGAGAGTTGGCAACACTGTTATAAGTTTGTGGTGAGTCTGTTGTTGCTGTCCTTATTTGTTCGTCTGTATATTCACCGGAGATTACCAATTCATTCATTGAATAGCCCACCTATCTTGAGGGGCATGTGTGTACGGAGGGAGGGTGCGGGGGTGGGGGGGGAGGGGGGATCGAACGAACCCTTCGATCCCCCCTGGCTACGGGCCTGCTACTGGAGGAGAGGCTTCCCACACCTCCCTGTACCCCCCAACCGTGTCTTGGTGATGGGTTTGTTTACTGTGTACGGTTCTGAGAGTGGCAGGATGCAATAGAAGTAGTTTACAAAGTACTTGTTGCGTTTGGATCGGCATGTTGTCAGAGAACTTGCCGGAGATTACTGTTTGCTCTTCGGGTTCACAGTCAAAACAATGCACAACTGCAGAAAGACAGATATTAAGGATGCAAGCGTATCGCGTTCTTCAGGCTTGACCTAACAGGCAGGAGTCAAACAAATAAATAAATAAACAGATAGACATAGTTATCTTAGGCACATCAATACTTGTTCATAATCTAGAAAGGCAAGCTATAAATATACTAGGACAGGAGCTGGCACAAGAAGGTTCTGGATGAAGGTTCAGTGAAGGACCTGGAAGCTTCCAGACAGGACCAGAGATTATCCATGACAAGAGTTGTGTGGTCAGTGAAGCAGCATCAACTCCGAGACGTGAGGGGAGCTTTGCTCTCACCAGTGACTGCTCCTTCTTGACCGAGTTTTTTTGGAAAGGAGGAAGATTTATTGAAGCGGTTCGTTCTTCAAGGTGTCGGTGCAAGTTTTGCTTCGGGAGTGTTGGTTCTGTTCACTCAGAGTTTCAGGAATCCCCAATTTAAAGATCAGTTGAGAAAATAACCCTTAGAAACTAAACAACCTATGAGTCCCTGATCAGTAATTTAGGATTTACCTGTGAGTGTGGGAATAGTTGCAATTCTGTGTGTTTATTTCACATAACGTGTTAAATTGAGTTTAATTTTGTTAAAATATTATTTAACACAATATTTTGTGTTTATTGATCCTGGGTTTTGTCTTGCTCACCACAAATGATTAGGAATTAGGATCAAAGCGACTGTGGTGATGCTGTGCTAGTAAAACGATTGTTTGGGTCCATCTGTTTGTTCAACCTAATTCAGCACCACTCAAACAATTAGGGCCATTCACCATACGGACTGAGGACATGCTCTCTACAGAAATGTCCAGACAAACACGCATCTTCAGAAACAAAAGATTGCAAATAGATTTTATCAGCTTCCGCTGCTGAATATCAACGAAAGGCCACATGCTTTTGTGCAGGAATAATTGCTGACAGTTTTGTCATAATGCTGTGTATGAGCACCAGAGAAGAACATTATAGCTTACAGATTCATAAAATAGTGTAAACGAGGGATCAGTAGCCATCTGTAACTGTAGGTGATGCTGACAAACAGGAAAAGTGGCCTCAGGTTGGCCTAATTGTATCTCTCTCCCTCCCTTCGCACCCTCTTCGCTCTGTCTGTCTGTCTGTGTCTGTCTGTCTGTCTCTCTCACTCACCCACTGTCGCTCTTCCTCTACAACCCTCATGTAATGGCTCCCATCTGATCTGACAAATGAGCTTTTGCCGCCTTCTTCTCGTTAACATATCAAAAGGCACCTCCGTCGCCTCTCTCTCTCTCTCTCTCTCTCTCTCTCTCTCTCTCTCTCTCTCTCTCTCTCCCCCCCCCCCCCCCCCGATAAAGCAGCTACGATATCAGATGGAGTTTGTGGAACTTTGCCCCCACTGCCTGGCACCGTGCAGATCAAATCTGACAACAGCTGTGCTCTTCTGAACACAGTTTTTCAACCATTTCTGCTTCTTCGCGCTTCGCTTCCGGTTCCTAGTCATCAAACCAGTGGAAAAACCTTCGTTGTTGGAAAACCTTTGCTGCAGTGAGTCCGCCGTTGATCGAGCTCCGACGCGCACTGTGACGTTAAAACCTCTTAAACAGCTTTCACGTGTCGGGGAGCACAAAACAGGAGCAACGGGGCTTTCAGCTTTTGCCCTCTGCTGTTATTTTGAGTCGTCCAGCAGGGGGTGCTAACGAAACACCGCAGGTGCGACAGGCGCCATATTAGCGGTTTGCTTGTTTGCTGATTGATTTCATGCATTTTTGGATCAGTCTGTTCGTTTTGATTATTCCTTCATTCCAGATGGAAATCTTACTGTGCTCTTGCGTTTGATCCTGAACTATCACAATGAGAGTTTGATGCATTATCACAAAAAGCCACTGGGGCAATCTATGGCATCTAAAAAAAGGATGCTTAAAACAAATTTTAAAAAGGCTTATCTGAGATCAAATGTTATTACCTTACAGGCCCCAAAGGGCACAACTGGCATAAATTGTAAATATTTATTTTGCTTTCTGAATTAATCAATCAATCAATCAAAGTTTATTTGTATAGCGCTTTTAACAACTCAAGTTGTCGCAAAGCAGCTTTACAGGGTTTACAAGGTTAACAATACTATGGGTCCAGAACCCTAATGAGCAAGCCAAAGGCGACAGTGGCGAGGAAAAACTCCCTATGATGGTGGGGAATAGGAAGAAACCTCGGGAGAACCAAGACTCAAAAGGGAACCCATCCTCCATTGGGCGGCCCGTTAACACACAAATACACAAGTCACACATAATTCACACAATCAGACTAGGTAAAAGGTAAAATTGAAAGTTCTGGGTTTTGATATTGTCACTGTAAATGTCTGTTGATGAATGCCAGGCTTTCATTCCGTGTCGGAGCAGTGATGCTGGTATTGTAGGCTCCGACTGCAGTGTTACTCCCCAGGTGAACCCCAGTATCAGCACATCCACCGGCAGCCAGACCATCCCCCAGGTGCCTGCAGGTGCCTGTATCCAATAGTCTTGGGTAGAGCCATGCAAGAAGATAGATAATACAGACTGAGTGGACATGAATTTAAACCACCGTTGATTTAAAAGTACGTAGCTCACGTGCCAGTGATCAGCATGTGGCTCCGGCAGACTAATCTATAGCAGCATAACTAAAGGGAGGTGTTCAGAGGTGACCACAGGCATGAGGGCTCACTGAGACATTGCTTTCCAGTCAAGTCATAGTCACAAATAGAGTGATGCCAAGACACAGCTGGATGACAGCATCAACATCTCAGATCACCAGAAATCTCAACGTCTGGGGGCCCCCAAGCCCCTGAATTCTTTCTGAATTAAGAAACTTATGGATGATAAAAAAATGTTCACATACTGTACGAATGGACACATTTAAAAACTACATAGCCATTCAGTCTTTTCTACAGTTTCCTACAGTTTTCATTTGGAGGGGAAAGGTACATCATCTCTTCACCGTATCACTGCATCACCACATAACCACATCATCACATCACCGCATCACTGCCTCATCACATCACCTCATCACTGTATCATTGCTTCATCACATCATCACATCAACTCATCACCGCATCACTGCATCATCGCATCACCACATCACTGCATCATTACATTACCTCATCACATCACTGTATAACTGCATCATCACATTACCTCATCACTGCATCATCACTGCATCATCATATCACCACATAACTGCATCATCACATTACCTCATCACTGCATCATTGTATCACCACATCACTGCATCATCACATTACCTCATCACTGCATCATCACATCACCACATCATCACATTATCACATTAACTCATCACTGCATCATCACATCATCACATAATCACATTAACTCATCACCGCATCACTGCATCATCACATTACCTCATCACTGCATCATCGCATCACCACATCACTGCATCATTTCATTACCTCATCACTGCATCATTGCATCATCACATCACCGCATCATTGCATCATCAAATTACCTCATCATTGCATTATCACATCATCACATTGTCACATTAAATCATCACTGCATCATCACATCATCACATTAACTCATCACCGCATCACTGCATCATCACATTACCTCATCACCGCATCACTGCATCATCACATTCCCTCATCACCGCAGCATTGCATCATCACATCATAACATTATCACATTAACTCATCACCGCATCACTGCATCATCAAATTACCTCATTACTGCATCATCACATTACTTCATCACCGCATCATTGCATCATCACATCATCACATCATCAAATTATGACATTAACTCATCACCACATCATTGCATTATTGCATCATCGCATCATTACATGTACATTATCAGATTACCTCATCACTGCATCATTGCATCATCACATTACCGCATTACTGCATCATTACATTACTTCATCACCGCATCATTGCATCATCACATCATCACATCATCACATCATCAAATTATCACATTAACTCATCACCACATCATTGCATTATTGCATCATTGCATCATCACATCACCTCATCAACTCATCACCGCATCACTGCATCATCACATCACTGCATCATCACATCACCGCATCACTGCATCACCACAAACTTGGCCAACAACCATTTGTCAGTAGGAAGTGCACTCTGCTGCCAGCCCCACCCAGAGCAGCATTTTGACTCTGTTTCTATTTCGGTTAACCTTAAAGAACGCTGTTGTCTGACGGCCCCTCCCCAGCTCCGGAGGCTCGGTCTTTCATTGACGTAGACAGATGGTGCATCATTGCTCTTTGGTGAGGGACCACATCAGTGGTCACTTCAGGCAACTGAAGCGTCCCCTAGCGCACGCCCCCATCGTATGTCTCCCAGGTGAGAGGGCTGTGATTACCTTGACATTGTCTCAATTCAGCCACACCTGTCTGCTCTTCTCCCCACATGGATGCCTCCTCAGAGGCCACTATGGGTACCAATTGGCACCCATAGTGCTGAACTCTGCTGTAAGGCCCATAATGCTCTGGGTGTCTGGACTGTGATGATCTGGTGTAACGGCCACATTGTTCTGGCGTCAGCGCTGGACCCACACAAAGGCCATCCTTCTCCACGTGAGACGGGCCCGACCCTTCGCAGTTTACTCTGACGCTAGCGAACTGACAGAAGGGAATCTATTTCACGACGCAGACGTGCAAAAGAAGTTGAATGATAGAACGAACACCTATATAATGCACCTAGGAGAACAGCAGGACTGTAACATGACAGCGTGCCATTAGATGGAGTTAGGGGTTGCATCTTCGCCGTCACTACCAGCTGACAAATGCCTTTATATGGAGTGAGTCTGTCATTTTTATTACTGAACGCTGACTGTTGCAAATACAGCGTTCTGAGGTAAGTGGAATGTGGGAGTCTGGCTTTAGTTCCAGTCATCCATTTCAGCCATTCTGCTAACTACATCTTTTCCACTGTGATGCTTAAATTCATACTGGATATTGTGTGTATTTCTATGGACGGACACATTCTTTTTTTATTGGGATAAATCCTTGAATAAACACGTGCTGTGGGCGTGGTCACAGAGTTGTAAATGTTTGAAGTGTATTGTGAATACGGTGTTAATATTCATAAGCCTACTACTTGGGTGGCAAGACGTTTTGCTTTTAGCAGGACTTCTATTGTAAGTTCCATTTATCCTTCAAATATTTTTACAGCCTCAGCACTCGGAGGAACAACAGAAAAATATCTCCGGCGACGCTAGGTAATCTACTCTCTGAATTACGAAACCTTCTGAAAGTGTCTTATCATCGGCAAGTAGGTCCCAGAGAAGCAGGATACACAGGAGCAAGACGCCCGTGAAGTGAGACGGTGCGAATAAATGCATTCGTAATGTAGCGTCTGACTGACAGGCTACAGATAAGACATTCCCTCCTCAGATGATGAGTTTCCGGAGCCGGTGATCTGGAAGACTGCCTCTCGCGGTGAGCTTTGTGCTGCGTCTTTCTCTCGGAAACCTGCGGATTCAGCTCCGTGTCCTGGCTGCGGGCATCCTGCGCTTTCGTCCGCAGCCTTCCGAGTTTGAGAACTGATCGGACAAGTCTGGTTGCGTTGCGTCATGAAACTGAAAGAAATCTCTCACTGCACTTTTTAAAAATGTTTTTGTTTTATTAACATTAGTAAAGGGCAAATGTGATGTATATTTCAACAGAGGTGCACTTTTGAATTTCCGTCCTATAATTGTGACATATGGTCCTGTAGAGCCATAGCCTAGAGCGGCCCAGAGAGTGACTCAGTGTTTGGGTGTCGCTAGGGCCTGCTAATATGCCACAGGCTACAAAACACGCCTCTCAGATCCCTGAGCTCGACCTTATATGGGCACATATGACAGTGCGTGGGCCCTGCTGCTGCAACTGTGGTTTAAATCACCAGAAAGGTGGGCGATGTCGGCAGCCCAAGCTGTGTCACGACCTCCCCCCCCCCCCCCCCCTCTCAGCCGAAGAGATAATTGTGACACACTTACCCATCCCCGCACTACCGAGAGGAAGCAATTCGAGGAAATCCACGAACGTTCGCGGCACGAGGAGGACTGGTTTCGCGTGAGCGGCGTGGTGTCGAGCGTCAGAAGGGGGAGGGGTTCTAGCGCTCATCTCTCCTTCTCCACTCCGCACGCACTCTCATTACGGTAATGGGAGCCGACTCGCTCGCGGGACCACCCGCCGACTCGCTCGACTTCCCGCACCATTACCGCACGCGGGACAGTGCAGTCGCAATTTCTTCCTAACGTTTAGGCATAGAGGACTTATGTTAGGATGTGTAAAGCAGGTTACCTGCTCATGGCCCTGAAATATTACAAATGCAAGTACAATTGATTTTTTTTGTGATTATTTTTTACAGGCAAAAGGTGTAATAATTGTGTTCACAAAGTATAGCAATATGTGTACTAAGTCAAGGATAGCTAGAGTAACAAGATAACACTCTTAAACACATTATTGTGGTTTGCAGTAATTTTCTCTGTAGTTGTGATCTGCATCATCTTCATTGTAGCCTTCAGAGAAGATCGGTTCTGTGTCCATGGCTATCGTTGGTGCGTCCTTGACCTACAAATGAATGTGGAGTTTGGATGGAGGTGAGCAATGTAACTACGGGAGCTTCAGACCTGATTGGATCTCTGGAGAGTAGTGAACAGGAAGACCGTGGAGGGATATAACCTCATCTACCTGCCACCATCTCTCAGATGGAAAATCAATCGCAGTGAAACAGGTGGGGGGGACTCGAGATTCTGCCATAGACCACCCCCCCCCCCATCCCCCTCCCACTCCCGTACCATTCGCCCCATGCAAAGAAAGGAGGTCTGTTAGGATGTCTGGGAGAGGGTCGAGAAACCATTTGCTGGATCGAGTGAATGTGGAGTTTGTAATCCGCCGGGCCGCGGGTCACCCCGGTGGTGAACGGCCTTGCTGACGCTTCTTCTCAGGAGATGATGTGATGGCGGCGAGATCCCCTGGACCGGTTCACCTTCTCCGGCGCGTACGACGGCCTCAGTCCACATCTCTGGACCACCTCCGTGTTATTCCCATCGGCCCTCCACTCACACTAATTAGCACACTTGTTGGGGTCACAGGTCAACCACTAAGCCCTTCTCAAGAGAAGAACTGGAGCTTTTGGGAAAATGGTAGCAGTAGGGGAAAGGGGAATAGTCATTGGTGCAGGAGATGGGCGGTTACTCATGAGAACAGTATGAGCGTTTCCCATAGTGCTCATAAGCTTCAGAACAATTCACCTCCTAACCCACATACTGCAACTTCATAACATCGAACTAAAAGACCATTAACGGTATGAACGTATAAACATATTCCAGGTGAAGTTACATGCACCACTTCAAGCAGAACGTCTGCTCCACGGAGCTGAGGAGGGGCACGTGGATGGGAGGTAAAGCTGCTCACAAACGAGAGAGAGGCTGCGTTTGAGTGACTTAGCAAGACACTGGGGGGGAGGAACGGCTGTGGGTGACGGGGTCGGTTCACGGGTGTCCGTTCAGGAACATGAAAAGCTCAGACTTTGATGTCACTGTCTCACAGCCCTGGAGGAATCAGATTCATCAGAGATCTGAGAGACTGAAAGCCCGAGTGAGAGGGTCATGCACTCAGTGAGCATGTACACACACCTTCGCTGTCCTGATATTGTAATAGGGAGACCAGGTCCTCCAGGTATGAACACCTCTCTCTCCCTCTGTCTCCCTCACTCTCTCTCTCTCTCTCTCTCTCTCTCTCTCTCTCTCTCTCTCTCTCTCTCTCTCTCTCTCTCTCTTTTCCATCTCATTTGATTTTCTCTCTCTTCCTGTCTCGCTCCCTTGGCCTCTGAACATGACTCGCCCCCTCCACTGACACGCCCCCTCCACTGACACGCCCCTACACTTACACGCCCCCTCCACTGACACGCCTCCTCCACTGACACGCCTCCTCCACTGACACTCCCCTCCACTGACACGCCTCCTCCACTGACACGCCCCTCCACTGACACGCCCCCTCCACTGACACGCCCCCTCCACTCACATGGGGCATTTGTCAAGAGACACACAGACAATTCAGAGTGAATGTAATTTCCCAAAATACAGCTTTCAGCTTCAGCATGTCCTTGGGGCCTGATTGGGTGTTTGTGCAAATTATTATATATCTGTTTGTATTGCCAGTTGTTGCTATGGCAGCAGTGACATTAGGAAATTCAAAGTAAAATAAACCAAACTACACTATTGGAACTACATGGAATGAATGTGATGATTTTAACATCTAGTTTTTCATACATGTACTGATTCCTGATGAAGGACCTCTGTCTGAAATGTCTTGTTTCTCTAGAAACTACTTACTGTAATATCCCCCCCTCCTCTCTCTCTCTCTCTCTCTCTCTCTCTCTCTCTCTCTCTCTCTCTGTCTCTCTCTCTGTTTCAGTCTCTCTCTTTCTCTCTGTTTGTGTGTGTATGTTTGTGTGTGCATGCTTGCACGTGCATGTGTGTGTGCACGTGTGTTTGTGTGTGTGTGAGTGCGTGCGTGCGTGCGTGCGTGTGTGTGTGTGTGTGTGTGTGTGTGTGTGTGTGTGTGTGTGTGTGTGTGTGTGTGTATAAAACATGCTCTTTCACATTGTCCTTGTGGACTGGTGTGCCAGTGGACTTCCTCTGTAACATCTGCAGCACAACGGTAGCCAGTATTGCCTTGGGGAGCCGACACAGACGCCACGTCTCACAGAGAAGATGCAGCCGGCTGTCTGGCGTGGCGCCAAGCCCACACTGCTCCACCGGTTCTGGAAGAAGCCCAGTCACATGCCGGCGGAGGTGCTGCTCCACTCAGCACCGTTAGGCACTGATCTCCATCGGGGGGTGTTGTACCACTGGGTGTAATACCACTGGGTGTAGTACCACTGGGTGTGGTAACACTGGGTGTAGTACCACTGGGTGTAGTACCACTGGGTGTAGTACCACTGGGCGTGGTACCACTGGGTGTGGTAACACTGGGTGTAGTAACACTGGGTGTGGTACCACTGGGTGTAGTACCACTGGGTGTGGTAACACTGGGTGTAGTAACACTGGGTGTGGTACCACTGGGTGTAGTACCACTGGGTGTGGTACCACTGGGTGGGTGTAGTACCACTGGGTGTGGTACCACTGGGCGTGGTACCACTGGGTGTGGTACCACTGGGTGTAGTACCACTGGGTGTGGTAACACTGGGTGTGGTACCACTGGGTGTAGTACCACTGGGTGGGTGTGGTACCACTGGGTGTGGTACCACTGGGTGTGGTACCACTGAGTGTAGTACCACTGGGTGTAGTACCACTGGGTGTAGTACCACTGGGTGGGTGTGGTACCACTGGGTGTGGTACCACTGGGTGTGGTACCACTGAGTGTAGTACCACTGGGTGTAGTACCACTGGGTGTAGTACCACTGGGTGTAGTACCACTGGGTGTGGTACCACTGGGTGTAGTACCACTGGGTGTGGTAACACTGGGTGTGGTACCACTGGGTGTAGTACCACTGGGTGTGGTAACACTGGGTGTGGTACCACTGGGTGTGGTAACACTGGGTGTAGTACCACTGGGTGTGGTAACACTGGGTGTAGTACCACTGGGTGTGGTACCACTGGGTGTGGTAACACTGGGTGTAGTACCACTGGGTGTAGTACCACTGTGTGTAGTGTAAAATCTAAATTTACAAAATATGGCACATTTATTTATATATATATATATATATATATATATATATATATATATATATATATATATATATATATATATAATGTGTGTGTAATGAATTTGTGAACATCTATAATAGATGGCTGTGTGTTTTGGAGCTCGGTATCATTACAGACTTTTGCTAATGTATTCAGAATAGACTACAGTAGCCCACTCAAAACAGGGTTTAATTGGCACATTATACAGACAGAGCAGGTCAACACTGCCTGCTTTGACTGAAGAGGGTTTAAAACCAAACAGCTATTTCCCAAAGGAGCCCAGAGGCATTTTGACCTACTCTCTCTTCGAATAGCGACTCAAACGAATCTACGCCTGGTGTGTGTCTGGGTGTGTGTGTGTGTGTGTGTGTGTCTAGGTGTGTGTGTGTAAGAATACATTTCATGCACTGTAGTTGTCCGACCTCTTTTCCTTCTGCCTCCCTGTAATCTAACAAATGATTTGTCAGGAAGCTCAATCAGCATCGTAGAGCCGTAGGGGGGTTAACCACTCCCCACTGCTGTAACTCCCCACTGCTGTAACTCCCCACTACTGTATCTCCCCACTGCTGTATCTCCCCACTACTGTATCTCCCCACTGCTGTATCTCCCCACTGCTGTAACTCCCCACTGCTGTATCTCCCCACTACTGTAACTCCCCACTACTGTATCTCCCCACTACTGTAACTCCCCACTGCTGTATCTCCCCACTGCTGTGTCTCCCCACTGCTGTGTCTCCCCACTGCTGTGTCTCCCCACTGCTGTATCTCCCCACTACTGTATCTCCCCACTACTGTATCTCCCCACTGCTGTATCTCCCCACTGCTGTAACTCCCCACTGCTGTATCTCCCCACTGCTGTGTCTCCCCACTACTGTATCTCCCCACTACTGTATCTCCCCACTGCTGTGTCTCCCCACTACTGTATCTCCCCACTACTGTAACTCCCCACTGCTGTAACTCCTCACTGCTGTAACTCCTCACTGCTGTATCTCCCCACTGCTGTAACTCCCCACTGCTGTATCTCCCCACTACTGTATCTCCCCACTGCTGTGTCTCCCCAGTACTGTATCTCCCCACTACTGTAACTCCTCACTGCTGTATCTCCCCACTACTGTAACTCCCCACTATTGTAACTCCTCACTGCTGTAACTCCCCACTACTGTAACTCCCCACTACAGTATCTCCCCACTACTGTATCTCCCCACTGCTGTAACTCCTCACTGCTGTAACTCCCACTGCTGTAACTCCCACTACTGTATCTCCTCACTGCTGTATCTCCCCACTGCTGTAACTCCTCACTGCTGTAACTCCCCACTGCTGTAACTCCCACTGCTGTAACTCCTCACTGCTGTAACTCCCCACTGCTGTAACTCCACACTACTGTATCTCCCCACTGCTGTAACTCCTCACTGCTGTAACTCCTCACTGCTGTAACTCCCCACTGCTGTAACTCCCCACTGCTGTAACTCCCCACTGCTATAACTCCCCACTACTGTATCTCCCCACTACTGTATCTCCCCACTGCTGTAACTCCCCACTGCTGTAACTCCCCACTGCTGTAACTCCCACTGCTGTATCTCCCACTGCTGTAACTCCCACTACTGTAACTCACCACTGCTGTATCTCCCCTCTGCTGTAACTCCCAACTGCTGTAACTCCCACTGCTGTAACTCCCACTGCTGTAACTCACCACTGCTGTATCTCCCCACTGCTGTAACTCCCCACTGCTGTAACTCCCACTACTGTATCTCCCCACTGCTGTAACTCCCACTACTGTATCTCCCCACTACAGTATCTCCCCACTGCTGTAACTCCCCACAGCTGTAACTCCCACTACTGTATCTCCCCACTACTGTATCTCCCCACTGCTGTGTCTCCCCACTGCTGTGTATCCCCACTACTGTATCTCCCCACTACTGTAACTCCCCACTACTGTATCTCCCCACTACTGTAACTCCCCACTGCTGTATCTCCCCACTGCTGTGTCTCCCCACTGCTGTATCTCCCCACTGCTGTATCTCCCCACTACTGTATCTCCCCACTACTGTAACTCCCCACTGCTGTATCTCCCCACTACTGTATCTCCCCACTGCTGTAACTCCCACTACTGTATCTCCCCACTGCTGTAACTCCCCACTGCTGTAACTCCCACTACTGTATCTCCCCACTACTGTATCTCCCCACTGCTGTGTCTCCCCACTGCTGTGTCTCCCCACTACTGTATCTCCCCACTACTGTAACTCTCCACTACTGAATCTCCCCACTACTGTAACTCCCCACTGCTGTATCTCCCCACTGCTGTATCTCCCCACTGCTGTATCTCCCCACTACTGTATCTCCCCACTACTGTAACTCCCCACTGCTGTATCTCCCCACTGCTGTAACTCCCCACTGCTGTATCTCCCCACTGCTGTGTCTCCCCACTACTGTATCTCCCCACTACTGTATCTCCCCACTGCTGTGTCTCCCCACTACTGTATCTCCCCACTACTGTAACTCCCCACTGCTGTAACTCCTCACTGCTGTAACTCCTCACTACTGTATCTCCCCACTGCTGTAACTCCCCACTGCTGTAACTCCCACTACTGTATCTCCCCACTACTGTATCTCCCCACTGCTGTAACTCCCCACTGCTGTAACTCCCACTACTGTATCTCCCCACTACTGTATCTCCCCACTGCTGTAACTCCCCACTGCTGTAACTCCCACTGCTGTATCTCCCCACTGCTGTAACTCCCCACTGCTGTAACTCCCACTGCTGTAACTCCCACTGCTGTAACTCCCACTACTGTATCTCCCCACTGCTGTAACTCCCACTGCTGTAACTCCCACTACTGTAACTCACCACTGCTGTATCTCCCCACTGCTGTAACTCCCCACTGCTGTAACTCCCACTGCTGTATCTCCCACTGCTGTAACTCCCACTGCTGTAACTCCCACTACTGTATCTCCCCACTGCTGTAACTCCCACTGCTGTAACTCCCACTACTGTAACTCACCACTGCTGTATCTCCCCACTGCTGTAACTCCCCACTGCTGTAACTCCCACTGCTGTATCTCCCACTGCTGTAACTCCCACTGCTGTAACTCCCACTGCTGTATCTCCCACTGCTGTAACTCCCAACTGCTGTAACTCACCACTGCTGTATCTCCCCACTGCTGTAACTCCCACTGCTGTAACTCCCACTACTGTAACTCACCACTGCTGTATCTCCCCACTGCTGTAACTCCCCACTACAGTATCTCCCCACTACTGTATCTCCCCACTGCTGTAACTCCTCACTGCTGTAACTCCCACTGCTGTAACTCCCACTACTGTATCTCCTCACTGCTGTATCTCCCCACTGCTGTAACTCCTCACTGCTGTAACTCCCCACTGCTGTAACTCCCACTGCTGTAACTCCTCACTGCTGTAACTCCCCACTGCTGTAACTCCACACTACTGTATCTCCCCACTGCTGTAACTCCTCACTGCTGTAACTCCTCACTGCTGTAACTCCCCACTGCTGTAACTCCCCACTGCTGTAACTCCCCACTACTGTATCTCCCCACTACTGTATCTCCCCACTGCTGTAACTCCCCACTGCTGTAACTCCCCACTGCTGTAACTCCCACTGCTGTATCTCCCACTGCTGTAACTCCCACTACTGTAACTCACCACTGCTGTATCTCCCCTCTGCTGTAACTCCCAACTGCTGTAACTCCCACTGCTGTAACTCCCACTGCTGTAACTCACCACTGCTGTATCTCCCCACTGCTGTAACTCCCCACTGCTGTAACTCCCACTACTGTATCTCCCCACTGCTGTAACTCCCACTACTGTATCTCCCCACTACAGTATCTCCCCACTGCTGTAACTCCCCACAGCTGTAACTCCCACTACTGTATCTCCCCACTACTGTATCTCCCCACTGCTGTGTCTCCCCACTGCTGTGTATCCCCACTACTGTATCTCCCCACTACTGTAACTCCCCACTACTGTATCTCCCCACTACTGTAACTCCCCACTGCTGTATCTCCCCACTGCTGTGTCTCCCCACTGCTGTATCTCCCCACTGCTGTATCTCCCCACTACTGTATCTCCCCACTACTGTAACTCCCCACTGCTGTATCTCCCCACTACTGTATCTCCCCACTGCTGTAACTCCCACTACTGTATCTCCCCACTGCTGTAACTCCCCACTGCTGTAACTCCCACTACTGTATCTCCCCACTACTGTATCTCCCCACTGCTGTGTCTCCCCACTGCTGTGTCTCCCCACTACTGTATCTCCCCACTACTGTAACTCTCCACTACTGTATCTCCCCACTACTGTAACTCCCCACTGCTGTATCTCCCCACTGCTGTATCTCCCCACTGCTGTATCTCCCCACTACTGTATCTCCCCACTACTGTAACTCCCCACTGCTGTATCTCCCCACTGCTGTAACTCCCCACTGCTGTATCTCCCCACTGCTGTGTCTCCCCACTACTGTATCTCCCCACTACTGTATCTCCCCACTGCTGTGTCTCCCCACTACTGTATCTCCCCACTACTGTAACTCCCCACTGCTGTAACTCCTCACTGCTGTAACTCCTCACTACTGTATCTCCCCACTGCTGTAACTCCCCACTGCTGTAACTCCCACTACTGTATCTCCCCACTACTGTATCTCCCCACTGCTGTAACTCCCCACTGCTGTAACTCCCACTACTGTATCTCCCCACTACTGTATCTCCCCACTGCTGTAACTCCCCACTGCTGTAACTCCCACTGCTGTATCTCCCCACTGCTGTAACTCCCCACTGCTGTAACTCCCACTGCTGTAACTCCCACTGCTGTAACTCCCACTACTGTATCTCCCCACTGCTGTAACTCCCACTGCTGTAACTCCCACTACTGTAACTCACCACTGCTGTATCTCCCCACTGCTGTAACTCCCCACTGCTGTAACTCCCACTGCTGTATCTCCCACTGCTGTAACTCCCACTGCTGTAACTCCCACTACTGTATCTCCCCACTGCTGTAACTCCCACTGCTGTAACTCCCACTACTGTAACTCACCACTGCTGTATCTCCCCACTGCTGTAACTCCCCACTGCTGTAACTCCCACTGCTGTATCTCCCACTGCTGTAACTCCCACTGCTGTAACTCCCACTGCTGTATCTCCCACTGCTGTAACTCCCAACTGCTGTAACTCACCACTGCTGTATCTCCCCACTGCTGTAACTCCCACTGCTGTAACTCCCACTACTGTAACTCACCACTGCTGTATCTCCCCACTGCTGTAACTCCCCACTACAGTATCTCCCCACTACTGTATCTCCCCACTGCTGTAACTCCTCACTGCTGTAACTCCCACTGCTGTAACTCCCACTACTGTATCTCCTCACTGCTGTATCTCCCCACTGCTGTAACTCCTCACTGCTGTAACTCCCCACTGCTGTAACTCCCACTGCTGTAACTCCTCACTGCTGTAACTCCCCACTGCTGTAACTCCACACTACTGTATCTCCCCACTGCTGTAACTCCTCACTGCTGTAACTCCTCACTGCTGTAACTCCCCACTGCTGTAACTCCCCACTGCTGTAACTCCCCACTGCTATAACTCCCCACTACTGTATCTCCCCACTGCTGTAACTCCCCACTGCTGTAACTCCCCACTGCTGTAACTCCCACTGCTGTATCTCCCACTGCTGTAACTCCCACTACTGTAACTCACCACTGCTGTATCTCCCCTCTGCTGTAACTCCCAACTGCTGTAACTCCCACTGCTGTAACTCCCACTGCTGTAACTCACCACTGCTGTATCTCCCCACTGCTGTAACTCCCCACTGCTGTAACTCCCACTACTGTATCTCCCCACTGCTGTAACTCCCACTACTGTATCTCCCCACTACAGTATCTCCCCACTGCTGTAACTCCCCACAGCTGTAACTCCCACTACTGTATCTCCCCACTACTGTATCTCCCCACTGCTGTGTCTCCCCACTGCTGTGTATCCCCACTACTGTATCTCCCCACTACTGTAACTCCCCACTACTGTATCTCCCCACTACTGTAACTCCCCACTGCTGTATCTCCCCACTGCTGTGTCTCCCCACTGCTGTATCTCCCCACTGCTGTATCTCCCCACTACTGTATCTCCCCACTACTGTAACTCCCCACTGCTGTATCTCCCCACTACTGTATCTCCCCACTGCTGTAACTCCCACTACTGTATCTCCCCACTGCTGTAACTCCCCACTGCTGTAACTCCCACTACTGTATCTCCCCACTACTGTATCTCCCCACTGCTGTGTCTCCCCACTGCTGTGTCTCCCCACTACTGTATCTCCCCACTACTGTAACTCTCCACTACTGTATCTCCCCACTACTGTAACTCCCCACTGCTGTATCTCCCCACTGCTGTATCTCCCCACTGCTGTATCTCCCCACTACTGTATCTCCCCACTACTGTAACTCCCCACTGCTGTATCTCCCCACTGCTGTAACTCCCCACTGCTGTATCTCCCCACTGCTGTGTCTCCCCACTACTGTATCTCCCCACTACTGTATCTCCCCACTGCTGTGTCTCCCCACTACTGTATCTCCCCACTACTGTAACTCCCCACTGCTGTAACTCCTCACTGCTGTAACTCCTCACTACTGTATCTCCCCACTGCTGTAACTCCCCACTGCTGTAACTCCCACTACTGTATCTCCCCACTACTGTATCTCCCCACTGCTGTAACTCCCCACTGCTGTAACTCCCACTACTGTATCTCCCCACTACTGTATCTCCCCACTGCTGTAACTCCCCACTGCTGTAACTCCCACTGCTGTATCTCCCCACTGCTGTAACTCCCCACTGCTGTAACTCCCACTGCTGTAACTCCCACTGCTGTAACTCCCACTGCTGTAACTCCCACTACTGTATCTCCCCACTGCTGTAACTCCCACTGCTGTAACTCCCACTACTGTAACTCACCACTGCTGTATCTCCCCACTGCTGTAACTCCCCACTGCTGTAACTCCCACTGCTGTATCTCCCACTGCTGTAACTCCCACTGCTGTAACTCCCACTACTGTATCTCCCCACTGCTGTAACTCCCACTGCTGTAACTCCCACTACTGTAACTCACCACTGCTGTATCTCCCCACTGCTGTAACTCCCCACTGCTGTAACTCCCACTGCTGTATCTCCCACTGCTGTAACTCCCACTGCTGTAACTCCCACTGCTGTATCTCCCCACTGCTGTAACTCCCAACTGCTGTAACTCACCACTGCTGTATCTCCCCACTACTGTATCTCCCCACTGCTGTAACTCCCAACTGCTGTATCTCCCCACTGCTGTAACTCCCACTACTGTAACTCACCACTGCTGTATCTCCCCACTGCTGTAACTCCCCACTGCTGTAACTCCCACTGCTGTATCTCCCACTGCTGTAACTCCCACTGCTGTAACTCCCACTGCTGTATCTCCCCACTGCTGTAACTCCCAACTGCTGTAACTCACCACTGCTGTATCTCCCCACTGCTGTAACTCCCCACTGCTGTAACTCCCACTGCTGTAACTCCCCACTGCTGTATCTCCCCACTGCTGTAACTCCCAACTGCTGTAACTCACCACTGCTGTATCTCCCCACTACTGTATCTCCCCATTGCTGTAACTCCCAACTGCTGTATCTCCCCACTGCTGTAACTCCCCACTGCTGTAACTCCCACTGCTGTAACTCCCCACTGCTGTATCTCCCCACTGCTGTAACTCCCACTGCTGTAACTCCTCACTGCTGTAACTCCCCACTGCTGTAACTCCCCACTGCTGTATATCCCCACTGCTGTAACTCCCACTAATGTATCTCCCCACTGCTGTAACTCCCCACTGCTGTAACTCCCACTACTGTATCTCTTCACTGCTGTAACTCCCACTACTGTATCTCCCCACTACTGTATCTCCCCACTGCTGTAACTCACCACTGCTGTAACTCCCACTACTGTATCTCCCCACTGCTGTATCTCCCCACTGCTGTAACTCCCCACTACCATTAATGTGCACAGGCACGAGAGCTCTGCGCTGCACTGAGATGACTGGCAGACTGCCGACGTCTCTCATTCTGTTTCTCTCTGCCGTCCTCTGCTTTGACTCGCACGGCTACGTTGCACGGCGTGTGCACACACTGCATGCGGTTTTAAACCATTCATCTCACCAAATCCTGATCTGATAGTGGAGCGCGGGAGGTGGTTGCCATCTTAGGGGCTTTTGTGGTGATCTGGGCAAGTGGACAGGTGTGAGATGGGAGGGGCCAGGAGTGGGGGGGAGGGTCCAGGAGTAGGGGGGAGGGGCTAGGAGTGGGGGGCAGGTTGCGTGTCAATCTTGGGACACTGGGGAACGTGGACCGCAGTAATCTGGGGCAGCTGGGTCAGACCAGGGACACGGTGTGTGTGTGTGTGTGTGTGTGTGTGTGTGTGTGTGTGTGTGTTGCATTGTATATATTACAACAACATGTGGATTTGCTACATTACATATGAACTGTGCTCAAATACCAGATGCATGACACATGATCTCATGCGTGTTTGTTTTCATACATGTTTTACGTGTTTTATATTTTTACAAGTTAGGGTCAGTTTCAAGGTTAGACTTGCATTCTAATGCCAGCCTACAGGAGCTCTATATTTGACTTGTACGATATAGGTATAACCCTTCATCCTTATAACTAATTATGACAAATGAATACAAAAGTGTGAATACTAAAATATGAGGTGTTGGGATAGGAAGACACTGCATGGAGGGGTTTGAACATCTTTGCTGAGTTCACCGTGCTCTCCTCACAGACGTTGTCTCATCCTCCCTCTCTTCCAGCATAACAAATAACTCAGAGCCCTGCTGGGTCCAAGCAGATCTCCTTCGCCATTCAAACAGCTCTCTGATGTTGGCTGCTGTTGTGAGCAATTCGCTTCCTCTATTCAACAGAACCCGTCTGGAGCTGCCCGCTCTGATCTGCAGACGAGCCACTGCCCACACGCAGGGCTTTGTTGGCTGGCTCTGTGTCGTCCACCCAGTCCCGCCTGTCCTGTCAGTCCTGTCTGTCCTGCCTGTCCTGCCTGTCCCGCTGGTCCTGCCTTTTAGCTGCAGTGGCCTCATCACCACCCAACGAATTCAGCGATCGATAGAAGCACATCTGCCCTTGACACCTCACTGGCTGGCAAACACTCGATTACACACACACACACACACACACACACACACACACACACACACACACACACACACACACACACAAGCACACAAACACACACGCATGCACACAGGCACATCTTCACAAGCTTCACATCGAACGTACATGAGAAATCTTTAGGGGATCCTCATGAATGAACCATCAAGTGCTGCTTTTCTAAACCCATTAGAACCTCAGACTGTGCGGTCGCTAGATCACATCGGGTCTTGTACTGAGAAACTCCATCTGTGGAGTAGGCACACTTGACTTTTTGACCTTCCCATGACCTTCTGTTCTCATTAAATGTACAATAGCATCAGAAGCCCATATGTCACTGCATGACAGTAATGGCGTTCTGACATATTGAGCTCCGTGAGGATCCGCACTGTGATTGGACAGCTGTGCTCAGTATTGACATTTACCGTGCGCATGCACCATAACATAACGTCTTTTCCAGAACACCATCACGCCTACCAGCCGCTGTGATCAGATACGCGTGTTTGTATTCTTGTAAATGCTTTCTTCCCCCGAGACTGCTGACTAAGCGTGTTAACTGGGTTCATTACTGCTCCTCGGGTCTTCATATCACTCTGGTAGCATCAGAGATCCCCATTACGAGACGTGTAACACGCACAGAAGACCAGAGGTGGGGATGCATGTGTATGTTCTGGAGCGTGTCCACTGTCTACGCTGTCCACTGTCTACGCTGTCCTCTGTCTATGCTGTCCACTGTCTTCGCCCGGCTTTGACATGTTGTTTCTGCATTCATTTTACTGGGAGACTAACTGTGCAGTGCTAGGTCGGGGGGGTCAGTGGAAGACAGAAAAAGAACGAGAGGGAAAAATGGCAAGAGACACGAAGGGTTTTGTGTGTGTGTGTGTGTGTGTGTGTGTGTGTGTGTGTGGTGGGGTGGGGGGTGTTCAGTTATTCAGCATGCACAGGTTCTGATGGAACGGGAGCTGAAACGCTTTGCATGACAAGCCGGCCCAGTGGGAGTTCAGGTAGCTCAGGTGGAACTCGCTCATGGGTGTAATTCTGGGGCTTGATACAGTAATGACGTGACACGGAGGCAGAGGAATGTGAGGGCGATAGGTTAAAGCAGCCGAGATTACAGTCCAATCACGGCCCGTGGAACGTCGGAGAGGTGACATGATGGGACTCAAATTGCCGTCAGGGTCGACCGCGACCGTTGAATTCGGAGAAGGATTCCAGAAGAACTTTACACGTCAAGCACCGCCTAGGATTGAAACAGACGGCCTATGAAGCCTCCTCAGAAGGTGCATGGACACTCTGAAAGGACCTGAAGTCACCCAGCCAAACTAAACAGAACATGGACAGTTTATTGTGTTTATTAGCATCCTAGCAACAGGAAAATCAATCGCTATCATAACAACTGCTGTGTATCTTTTGATACGTTTGGGGAATAATAATTGGATCACACTCTACGTTGTGTTGCTCACATTTCAAACAGTCATAACTTTATTTTAATCTCAGACAGTATCAAATAAAGCACCCGAAATCAAAATCTGAGTGGAGGGGAAGGGACGCTATCTGTGTGAAATTACAGTAATGGACAACCTAAAAACAAACAAACAAACAAACAAAAACTGACAGACAAACAAATTCTGTCCATGAGCCAAGACTCTCAGGGTGCCAGCATTACAACTCTGTTTTTCCCCACAGCAGGTGTTGGTTATTGTGTGAGGTAAAAGCTATGAAGCATAGTTCCCTCGGTGAAGGAACCCGCGTTTGCCTCATGACAGCGGCGCCGTAGAGCGAGGTTGGGAAGCACGCTTCCAAAGCCGCCGCCTTTATTGTCACCTTTATTGCTCCTTTTGTTTCCAGAGTATTCACACAGGAAGCCCTTCAGATCGAAGGACTTAATTAGCTTGCTGCGTTTCAGCGCTTCGCTTTGAAAACCCCAATCAGAATCCACTCTAGCCGGCGGGCCTGTTTTCTGCGGCAGTAGAGGGGTTTAGAACGGCGGCCACGTGCCTCAAGTGGCGAGCAGAGGTAGGACACAAGTGCAGAGATGAGCAAGGTTTATTTACAGCAACTCCAAAATGAGAAGCGTGGTCACAGTCATTGATATTCAGAAAGCATAACAACGTGAGACAAAGCAAAACCACAAGGAACCGCAAGCATATGTAAGAAAGCATATAAAATAAAATGATTGAAACAAGACACACAAGACAGGGCGGAGAGTTCACGAAGCTCAGATAAAAACAAACCCACATGGCACTAAAGCCATGCAGGACAAAAAATGCCTTTTATACACATCCCGTATTCCCTACGTTTTAGTAATGTAAGAACATCTAGGAGTTTTAAAATGTAATGGGAATTTAGGATATTACCTGTCTATCGTGTGTTGAGATATTTTAATGATGTCTATAATGTCTATGTTGAGATGTTTTGTGCACTGCTGGTTTGATCACAACAGGCTTCTTGCCGCCTCTCTCCTGCCTGAGGCTGTGGACCAGAAACCCCCCCCCCCCCCCCCCCCACAGTCATGAGGAGGATAACTGGGCTACACTCGAGCATGAAGATGCCACCGGTCCCCTTGTTGAACCCCAGTGCTATCTGACATTTAGAACTGTGTGTCCTTGAAATGCACTGCATTGAAGTTCAATACTCTTGCAGTGGATCTCAGAGATCCTCCAAAGGTCTCGGTACCGGAGTGTCCAGGAGCTACCTTCAGACCTTCAGCCCTTCAGACCTTCAGACCTTCAGCCCTTCAGACCTTCAGACCTTCAGCCCTTCAGACCTTCAGACCTTCAGCCCTTCAGACCTTCAGACCTTCAGCGCTTCAGCCCTTCAGACCTTCAGCGCTTCAGCCCTTCAGACCTTCAGCCCTTCAGACCTTCAGACCTTCAGACCTTCAGCCCATCAGCCCTTCAGCCCTTCAGACCTTCAGATCTTCAGACCTTCAGACCTTCAGCCCTCCAGACCTTCAGACCTTCAGCCCTTCGCTGTTCCGGCCTCTAGACGAGGAGAGCGGCCTCATCTGCTGAGTCACATGACTTCTGGATTCTGGAAAAGTTTCAAGATGGTGATGCTCGTTGAACTGTTATGCCTGGGGTGTAAGTGTGTGTGTAGAAGAGGTGGTGGTGGTGGGAGGGGGGTTAATTTAAAAACCTTCTTATGTAAACCAGGAGCGGAGGAACAATTACTGCAGAAGCCTGCACTGAGGGCATGTCAGGCAGAAAGCAGTGGGTAGATAACATTCTGTTCCCCCCCCCCACCCCGTTGCGACGTTCGGCTATTAATAAAAGCCATCCTGCATTTCCCGCCTGTAAGAAAAAAAGCTTTTGGTTTAATTACCACCCTTAATGTTTGGCATTCCGTTTTGAGAGTTGTTCAAATCAAGCACACCGCACACCCACCACTGATGCTCCCTGTTATTTATTGCACAGCGAAAAGCTTTTTTTAGCAGGCCGGTTAATGTGGGAGAGGAAAATGAAGGTGCGTCTTCAAAAGTGATGAGAAACGATGTTAGACCCCTGCACTCTGGGTCTCTGCCTCCATCTAAATATGTAGACTGCCAGAGAGAATATATTAAAGGGGACTCCACCCCTCCGGGTCAAATACAGTGGACGGCGAGGACATGGTGGACGTGTGGGTTGTGGCGGGAGTTTAACAGCACATGGTCCCCTGTTATTGCAGCAGGTTTGGGTCAGTTTCAGAGAGCACAAGAGCTGAGGCCGTGTGGCGGGACTCATTATATTTTCCTTGACACACACACACACACACACACACACACACACACACACACGCACGCACATTGACATCTGTTGTGAAGGTCAGAACAGACTTCTTTCCTCTTGTTCTTTGTGCTCTTCACTGTGCATTAGGGAGACGTATCGAACATCCTGCCACATCATTTGCATGCACAACACTGGCCGCTGCTTTTGATGTCGCGCTGTTCAACGCACAAGCCGAGAAGGATAAAACAAAAATCACAAGTAAAATTCATGAATGACAGGAAAGGCATTTCACATTGTGGGTTTAGGTGTGGTGGGGTGTCATTGGGCCCAGGAGGGACCGGGGGGGGGGGGGTGGTATCTTGCTTTGACTTTGTAAGAAGTAAGAAAAAAAAAAACTTTCAAAAACATGATTAGAGCTGCTTTTACTGCTGTTAGACGTAAAAACTTAGGTCAAAATTCTTAGGCCAAATATAATAAAACATTCATTGATTCTCTGCCTACCCAAGGTCTAAACCCTACACGAATCACACATATCCTTTAAAATGTAATAGAACTATTACTTACATTTCTTACTAAAATATTATATATTTTTTACAACCAAGGTTTCTTTATGTTAAAATCATGACAATGTATGGAATGTTCTTCATGCTGAAACGTGACAATATATGTGAAAGAGTGAAATATAGGAAATATGTTAGACTATATATGAGCTGGGCAACAATCATTAAGCCATACTTTAATTAATCAGTTTTGGAGGTTTACAATTACAGCAATAATCTGGCTAATCTCATCACTTGCTTGGGATTCTTGCACAAGCTGAGCTCTCCTCAGAAGAACATGTCTTCTCCCACGTTCATTAATCAAGCCAGAGAATGCGAAGTAATGACCGTCTCATTGTGGAGGCTTTACTCTTGCAGCTGGGCCTCTCAGTGAGACCACGTGGAATTTGCACCACAGCCAAGTGCATTTCATGAGTGCAGAGAGCCATTAATTAGTGCGACTGACCTGGAGTCTGAAGCTCCATAAAGCTGAGTGGTGCTTCCTCAGACATAAGCACTCCTGCTTGACAGATTGCTCCAGCAGGTGGGTTTGTGTACCATCGAAGCCCATGTCAGGTGAAAATACAAACTGACTGATGCATATTTTTGCTTTAATTATACCAGTGGCCTTTGATTTTCTACTGGTGGTAGCTGTGGATGATAGATGTTACCATCTACAACTCTTCACACAACTGCATTTCCCAAAGGGGAACACGATTTAGATCTTGATGCTCAAGTCAGAACCTCTGACCTCTGAATGCTTGCATATTTTTAGAGCTAATTACCAACCCTTTTATGACAGAAAAGAGAGTTTTCACTACACAGATCCACCAATCCACCTGGCCAGCACTGACCACTCCCCAACAGACCATATTTGATGGTCAGGTCATTTAATAGATTGCACACCTCACATTAATTTTATGGTCCATGACCTCAAGGCGAAAGGTTCTGCCATTTGTTTTGAATGTTTGTCTGTTTGTTTGGTTTTGTTCTGTCCACAAATTTTTATTGCCAGCTAACAAAGCCATGTGTTCTACCACTGCAGGTCTTCAAGCTTTGCTTACTCGTGTTCCGCTGTAAATGAAGTAGTGATGTAATTCCTCACTTGATAATACTGGTGTAATTTCACTCATGATTAGATTTTGTGCAGTAGCTTCTTATGCCTGAGCAGTCATTTATTTGAGCAAACCACTTGCTTTCTAGTGCTTGTTTTTTTTTCTGCTTGTACCCTTTTCGGTAACTGTCAAATTGTGTAAATGCTTGTTTTCAGCGCAGGCCATATCATGATTAAACTCATAATTGGCAACAAAAGTGATGTGCTTTAAAGGCAAAGTTTGATCAGCAGTCCCATTCTCGCAGAATGACAGCGCCTGCGGTCAAAAGGCCACGTTCCATGCGCAGACTCCTGACTAAAAATAGATCCCTTCTCGGTGGAGGAGGGATTATTTATCTGCACGGTCGAGCGTAGGGCCAGCCCACAATGCTGCGGGCATTATAGCCCACGCCCCCGGACCACTCCCGGAACGGAGAAGGGCATTTTAGCCCTAACGAGTCCGCCGGGGAGCGAGCATTGATTACACGAATGCTGCCGCCGCTGTGGGTCATTATATTGCGTTCGATAAAACGTACAGCGGATTGGATTTGTCGGACGGTCGGCTCCCCTCCAACGGGGTGCTGAAGCAGCACACTGGATAGTGGACGTCTCACCGAGGCTTTCTCTCCGTCAGCAGAAGCTCCGCCGCACCGCGGGAAAATGCCCCCCCCCCCCCCCCCCCCCCGGTCAACACAGCAAGTAAATGTAAATGTTGAGAAAGAAGTTCTCAGTCGTGCTGCTGGTGGCGTGAATAACAAAATGAATGAGTATCATAATAAAGCCTCATTAGTGTATGAACAGTAGAGGGGTTTTTATTTTTTTATTCTGGATCAGGTCCAACGTTATTGTCTATTATCAGTCATCTTCTCCAGGACTCGTTTCTTATATAGGTACATCAGTGCAGTCTGGGCAGGTGAAGGGAACATTTAGAACATTTAGAACATCTGGCCGGATGTCTGACAGACCAGCGCAGGGCTACTATCAACTGTTACAGCGATTAGCCGGGCTCTGCGGGATTCATGTGACAGGGCCCTGCTAACGAAGCACGGGGAGGGGGTGAGCAGGATGTCAGGACTCAGATCCTCCTCGGCGCTCTGAGCGTCCGGGTTGAAGAGACAGCCCGGCGTTGGAGACACGGCCTCTCGTACCTCAGCAGGCGTAATTCTGAAGTTCTCTGGCACCCTGACAAGCTTAGAATTACAATTATGTCATGACACAGGGGCCATGAGTCTTAAATATGTGCAATAAAGGAGGAGGTCACTAATTGTATGCTGTGTTGAAACCGATACTTTGCAATGACAAGTTTTTATGAAGAGAGTAATGATTCTAGACATGTATTTTCATTAAAGCTACAGTGGTACTTACATAAGGTTGTACTTACAGTGGTACTTACATGATTACTGAGGAAAATGTAATACTGACTAGAGCCTTGAAGAATTTTGAGGTTTGGACCCATGGTAATTGGCGTAAACTGTAACTTTATACAATGATATGAGGTCAGGGGGTACAACAGTCCCAAGCCAGGCAGAACCAGACCGAGAGCAACTCAAAATGAGTTCCACATCTTTCCATTTTTCTGAGATTACACAGACCGCAGGTTTGTGCGGCTGCAGTGCTACTTGAATGTGAAAAGGGCGATATATTGTTGATGTGTAGCAAGAGCAAAATAGGGCCGTGGCCCGCCTAAGACTTTGGGTTGCCGACTGGAAAGATGAGGGCTCGAGTGCAGATACCAGCAAGCTAACACTGTCAGGACCTGGAGTCAAGCCTTTAACTAACTCCTCAGTGCAGCCACTGTGGGTGCAGTCGGCTCGTAGTGTTGGTTCAAAAGATTCAAAAGATTGCTCCCCGCTCCCCCCCCCCCCATATGCGTGACAATGGTTTGGTCCACTACCTCCCATCGCCGAAGCCCCACAAACACTGGCTGATGGAGGTTGACCTACAATAACTAGCCACTTTCTTAAAGGTTAACATAAAACAAAGGATGTGTCAGTCATTTATATTTCATCTATATTTAAATAGCCATCTATATTTCTACCACTGAACAGAATAAAATACACTGTGTGTCAGTGCAGGTGCCATTAGTATAGGACCTATATGTCCCTATAGGTCTATGGATGCAGTATGTCCACTGCATCTGGTTTTTGCCAATTAACCAAAACGACTGCAAATTATTTATTTTATAAAATAAAATGATTTATTTACAGTCAGTTTGGTTTGCTACCAAAGACCAGATGGATATTTATCATACAGGATGCTTGGCTCTCATGTCAAAATGCTTGATCTTTTGTAGATGGTAATATTTCTATTTAAGATTAACTGGATGAACTAATTAGATTCTACAGATTATTAATTTCTTTTTGCATGTTAAAGGGTTTCCTCTATAGACATTTAATACAGTGATCCTGTAGACAGCACCTTTGGTGTGTTCTTGAGGAAATGCACTTCAATGGAGGTGTTCTTAAATGGAAGTGCTCCTCTATTTGAAAATGAATAGAAATGTTTCTATTTATTGTCCCCTGCAGTGTTGTGCCAGTTCACACTAAAAATGAATTAGTTCAAAGTTCAGTTCATATAAATGAAAACGAACTAGTTCAAAGTTCAGCATATACTAATGAAAATGAACTAGTTCACTTTCAAAGTTAATTTTTTAAATAAGTAAATAAGTAAAATAAATAAATAAGTAAATTTATTTTGGGTGAATGGACTTTGTCTTTGTTGCATCATAGTTAATGATTTCTTGTGCTCATCATTAAATTGTGTGCATTCCACAAAACCACTATGATGCATTATAATTTCATGCCAATGTGGCCAAAATGTAGTCTTATATGAGGTCTAACATAGAGTCTTATATGTAGTCTTATATGTAGTCTTATATGCAGTCTTAGATGTAGTCTTATATGCAGTCTTATATGTAGTCTTATATGCAGTCTTAGATGTAGTCTTATATGAGGTCTAATATAGAGTCTTATATGTAGTCTTATATGTAGTCTTAAATGCAGTCTTATATGAGGTCTAATATAGAGTCTTATATGTAGTCTTATATGTAGTCTTATATGCAGTCTTAGATGTAGTCTTATATGTAGTCCTATATGCAGTCCTATATGCAGTCTTATATGTAGTCCTATATGCAGTCTTATATGTAATCTTATATGAAGTCTTATATGCAGTCTTATATGTAGTCCTATATGCAGTCTTATAGGCAGTCTTATATGTAGTCCTATATGCAGCCTTATATGTAGTCTTATATGTAGTCTTATATGAGGCCTTATATGTAGTCCTATATGCAGTCTTATAGGCAGTCTTATATGTAGTCCTATATGCAGTCTTATAGGCAGTCTTATATGTAGTCCTATATGCAGTCTTATATGTAGTCTTATATGTAGTCTTATATGTAGTCTTATATGAGGCCTTATATGTAGTCCTATATGCAGTCTTATAGGCAGTCTTATATGTAGTCCTATATGCAGTCTTATATGTAGTCTTATATGTAGTCTTATATGAGGCCTTATATGTAGTCCTATATGCAGTCTTATAGGCAGTCTTATATGTAGTCCTATATGCAGTCTTATATGTAGTCTTATATGTAGTCTTATATGTAATCTTATATGTAGTCTTATATGTAATCTTATATGTAGTCCTATATGCAGTCTTATATGTAGTCCTGAGCTTATGCACTTTACCCAACAGATCTAAAAGTCTATAAGACATTACAACCTCACAACCACAGACTACGGGTGGAAAATATACTCATACACTGTGATTACAGCATCCAAGGTGACTTTTGATTGCAAGTGCCCAAGGTCAGGGCAGGTTTGAAAACTGGTATAAAAGCTGTCACGTCAGGGTCGGCGATCAATTTCACCCCTTCGCCCCTCATCAGAACCTCATCAAGAGCAAGGGAAAGGGCTCAGAAGTGCCCCCGAGAAGACATCCCCTCCACAACACAAGCACCGCTGTGCGCGAACCACCCTGAGGAACCAGAAGACCACAGTTCCACCAGGAACCATACAAAACCCTTCAGATGAAGTGTGGGCCGTGGTTTAGTGTTCAGCACTGGCCCACACTCTGGGTCTCACCTTCTCACACCTGTCCTCACAGCGGCTGGGCCCTCAAGCTCAGTTCCAGTTGAAGCCTTCCAAGGGTTCGTGTGACGGATTAAACATTATATGTTGCAGATGCGGAGCTGAGTGGTTGTAATATGATGTAAAGGGAAGGACTTCAAATAACGCTTCACTTTATGAAGGAGCGGCAAAGGTAATTCATGCAAAATCGGATTGCACGTCTATTTGGGAGTCACACGTCCAAGTTACTTATGAATAGGCTATCTTGGGGGAGCAAATGTCTTGTACTGACAGCCTCATGAATAAGCCAAATGAAAATGGAGGCAACAATTCATGACCTTTGCAGTCCTGCAAAACAAGGCAGTGTTTGCAAGCCGGCCACATTTCATCCTTTTATACCATGTAAAATGCATTTCTGAAATGCGACAGGGGGAAAGAAAAAATGTTTGTTCCCCTGAGCACCTGAGGTCAGGTGGGCTCCAGAACGCGAAACGTTCCCTGCATTTTCTGGCCAAGCAATGCATGCCGTCTGCAGTGTTTGAGACTATAGGGTGTGTATACTGGTGAAACACACTGTGTTCTTCAACATCGTTCAAAGCGTTCCCTCAGACTTAAACAATCAGGGCTGGTCAATCCAGGGCACTTTATTCTATGCCAAAATCTGTTAATTCACCTCATCATGTAATCAGACTTTCAGGACTGTCTGATGTGACAAACCTTCAAGAGATAAAAGCAGGTGCCACACAAACACTGACAATCATCAGATCCCTGAATGATCCTAGACAGTAAGCAAATCCATTCAATCTAGTTTTATTTAACTCTCCACAATCTCCGAGATTATCCTCTCATGAATTGCTTGCTGCTAACACGCTTTCTAAATCAAAAGAAAGGAAGCATTCCTAAGGACTTATTTTAATTGCCTTTATACACTTTTGAATAAAGGTCAAGATTTTGCTTTCAAATCCTGTGTCTATATGGTCTAGCTTTTCCACTGTAGGGCCAGGTGTACAAACCTGTATTCACCGTCACATTCAACTGCTTAGTTACTGTTAGTTTTATTACCACCATGAAAACATTGGTGGAATAGTTTGTAATTCAGTCTTGGACAAATCAGAGAGTTATCGTCCCAAATATGTAATGTAAACATGAATATATAATTTCAAATAATATAATAAAAACAATAATAACAGCAAAAACAATAATAATAACAATAATAATAAGAACCAAAATAACTAATTACAGAGACAAAACAATTCAATAATACGTTTACAAAGATTGTACCCCCCACTCACCCCTCTGTATTCCTGACAGTGGTTTGGTCTAGAGGACTGATTTCTAGTATGTAGGACGTATCCATCATTTTTCTTTATTTCTATCACTTAACGGAACATAACACATTCACAATTGTAAGACTATTTCGTTTGCTTCATTACCTTGTGGTGGAACCCAGTGCCACACTGACACAAATACCAAACATGTAATTATGATACGGGATTCTTGGCCCTTATACCAAAGCATTTTTCTTTAAGATGAACTCACCCTGTGTAATCAGAATCTACACATTATTCATCTCTCACTGCATGTTAAAGGGCTTCCTCCATAGACATTTAATACAGTATTCCTTTAGGCAGCATCTGTGCTGCTCTCTTCAGAAAGTGCTTTTGAGAAGGTTTCTGTTTATTCAGTTCGCTCCCACAACACTGAAATCAAATATCAGGTGACACGATGGTGCTTGGTTTTGAAAAGCATTGAAAGTGTCATAAAAAACGTCAACGATTTGCACATGGAGGCCACTTTGTTCTCAGCATTGCAACAGTCCTGGCAGGGTCTGAGGGGAATACTACACTAAAACAAATCTACATTGCCGTAGTAGAACTGGTTACTGCCCAGTCCAATAGAACCTCCGTCCAGACAGAATAAGGTTTTATATCAGTTTTTAGCATCACTATTTTAACATGTACCAAAGAACTTCTTAATGCATACATGCAGTAAGGCCATAGACTATATGGAAGATATGAAGCAGGCCTGTAGTAGCACGCAGCGTTAAAGGGAGTTTGGCCTTGAGCAGCAGTTGGGCAGACAGCAGAGGTGTGTCTCCCCATGCCTGTACCAGGAGGGGGGCGCGAGGACCCAGAGGTGTCCCCCCCCATGCCTGTACCAGGAGCGGGCGAGAGGACCACCACCAACGCCCGATCCATCATCTCAGGATCCGAGAAGTCGCAGCTCACTTGCAACTCTGGCAGAAAATCAAAAGAACTTGTTAGGATTCCCCACAGGACGAGGCAACAGGCAGCTACTGGACTGGAGGCACAGAGAGAGAGAGAGAGAGAGAGAGAGAGAGAGAGAGAGAGAAAGAGAGAGAGAGAGATAGAGAGATGATGATGGACGGAGACAAGTCTGATTTGATGTATGACAGTCCTGGAGAGCAAGTTCCACTCCCTGCACTGGGTGAAGTCAGTATGGGTCAATAATCCCGAGTGATGACCCAGGAAGAGAGATCGCACCATGCCCACAGTCTCCATGTGGTCCCACACAATGATGCTGCATGCCCTGAAAATACTGGCAGTGGTGTATAAGTGGGCAAACAGTGTCCGTGCTACATGCGTGTGTGTCTAAAATTTTAATCAGTCCATTCAGAGCTGAAGGCCAAGGTACAACTATTTTCATGTGTTCTCAGTTCAGGGCACTGATGTAAGATATAGGCTAGTGTTTATCTGCATTCAACCACTAGAATAAAGAAAGTAACTCTACGTCAGTAAGAAATATTGTTCTTAGATTTTGTTCTTCTCATTCTTCTTCTTATTATTATACTACTATAATGTTCTTAGATTCGTAGAGATGTAGTAATGATAAAGGGTGGGGGGCTGTTTTCCATTAGCACATGCCCTTAACTAATTATTAATTAATCATTAGTATTAGTATTCAAATTAGTGTAGTGTTAGTAATAATTAATATTAATTGCCCTAATTCATTGAAGTTGTAAGAATGAATCATCTGCAATAAACCCAGAGGCAAGAAGAGCAACACACTGGAGCAAGTAAAAATCAAATGAAACAAATAAATATCGAATGAAACAAATACATATCAAATGAAACAAATAAATAATGAATGAAACAAATAAATATCAAAAGACTAATAAATATCGAATTAAACAAATAAATATCGAATAAAAAATAAATATCGAAAGAAACAAATAAATATCAAATGAAACAAATAAATATCGCTCTAAAAGTTGACAAGACAAGTTGATGTCTCTTTCGCGCTTTCACTCTCCCGCCGGATTCCAGTAGTTTTATTCAGACTTCGCACACGGAGCGTTTTGCTTCTCGATGCGAGGACATATGGCCATTAAAAATTCAGTTTTTCAGTTTGAAAGACAGGGAGAGAGCTTCTAAACTTTGAGACTCCTGTTGTTTCTGTCTCTGTGATGAGTGGAGCCGAGGTGATAATTCCCAAATGTGTAACGTGTCACGGTTGGCTAAGAAGCTGAGGCACGTGTGTGGTATACAATATATAGGCAGAGTTTTGCGCAATTTTGCGCGCATGCGCGGCCATGCACTCACAGGCACGCGCGTAGATTAAAATCAATCAAGGCTGACACATACCCAAAACAGACGTGATAAGAAATCGATGTTGATGGTCTTAAAATAAACGCGCCGAAGTCCTTAATTACCATCTTTTAAAGTCTTAAAGAACTACATGCTCGCAAAAAAAGACGAAAAGCAGACGAATGCTAAACCTACACAATGTAAAGTTAATGAGTGTTGGGTCATGACATTTCGTTCGTCAGCTTAAGCTGTGACTGAGTCGCGTGCAGCTCGCGGCGCTCTTTTCGTGCACGCGCACAGTCGCTCGAGGCAGCTCGTCTGGATTCACGCACAACGCACAAATCAAAATGAGCGAGAGGTGATGTCGATTCTGTTCTGGATTTAAATCACGTTCTGCTCGGCGTGCATGGGGACTGACTGCAGCGTATGATAATATATGCTCACGTTTGAAATGCCTACAGATTTGTCTACAGATTTGTGTTAAATGACAACAATTCCAGTTGTTAGCGCAGAGGCTCAGGAAACTGAAGTCACTCTATGATGAGAGTCTACATGATCTCGTAAGAGAGGTTGGCGTTGATAATAGACGAGTGTACATGTGCTCGACTGTGGGGTAAAATCTTTATAGTGATGTCATATGCACAACAATACGACCACGTTAACTGGCTCACAGATGAGCGGTGAAATAAGAAATGGGAATTATTTATAAATTTATTTTTTCGCAGTCAGACGTGGGCTGAGATGAATCCTAGATATTCTGGAGTACTAGTGTGATTTGCACTTCCCTGGAACTTTTTATCTCACCGAGAATGAGAGAGAGAGAGAGAGAGAGATGAGAATGAGAGAGAAGAGGGATAGAAAAGAGGTAGAGAGATTTAGTAAGAAAGGGGGAAATGGAGAAATATGGATAAACAGAAAGGAAATTAAAGGAGAAAAAGGAAATCTGTAAGGAAAACGTCACTCAGTTAAACTGGTTCATCTAGCCTCCGTGTGAGATCAGGTTGGTGCATTGCATCATGCATAGTGTAACTCAGATCCTTCCTGTGTTCAAGCTCTCAGACCGAGGTTTGGCATTACATAAGCCCACACCAGGTGCGGGATATTTCAGGCACGTTGGACAGTTAGTTCTCATGCAGTGTGGATAAATGATCAGGATGGTCTTCCTCAGCGCCGCCTGTGGCCTCCATGGTTCTCCAGGGTGATGTTCTTTTACATCTGCCCCAGCGTCCTCCGGGGTCGGGCGGAGCATTGGGGTGGAGAGATGCCCCCCATTCTAGAGCAGTAGGGTGCACAGTGTTAGTAAGGGATGGATCATACCGCTTGGTCCCAAGTCAGGCCCTCTGGAGGGCAACAGAACACTCCCACCAAGGGTTCTGCTACCCAACGGCACCCAACTGCGTCACAACGCATTCTCATTACATCCTGCAGGAGCATATTTCCCTGTGGACTCCTGGCATACAGAGGAGTAGGCAATGCTGTATGGAATCATTAAAGAGAAAGGGAACAGGAGAGGGAGTGAGAGACAGATGGAGAGAGTGAGGGAGAGGGGGAGAGAGAGGGAGAGAGCTTCAGGTGATTGTCTGCACTGGTGTTGCCATTTCATTTTCTTTACTTTTGTTTTCCGACAGTTCATTTTCCAGAGTCAAGACCCTGGGCTTTAATGAGATTGAGCATTCAGTGAAATGGGGAATGTTTATGTAGGCAAAGTACACACACACACACACACACACACACACACACACACACACACACACACATTTAAAAAGGCTAAAAAAATGGCTTGTGTTCAGCCATTTTTTTCATTTTTAACATGGTTAATCTCCTGCTGTAGCAAAGCAGTTGTTATATGCCAAACATATGTACAATCCGAACTCCTAAAGAGACCTTTAATGATCAGTTTGATTTCTTCTTTTTTAATGCACACACAGCATACTGCAGGCACACAACACTCTTCTGCTAATGAGTTGTGTGTTCATATCAGTTGCGAGTTTGCATTAGCAATACCGCTCTGAACGCATAACACCCCATTCAGGCAAATCACCCTCTATTGTCGTGTTTGAGCAGCGGTTCAGGACCCACTTAGATGATGCTTCTATCACAGGGATTTAGGCATTTTTGCATCAGCTCCCCTTTCTCTCTCAGACACGAAGCGGCTGTTCGGCGTCCAGAAGCAGTGATGATTAGGTGTGACAAGCATGCTGCACATGTGAATGGATAATTAACTTGTGTACCAGCTTTTTAGCAGGACTCGGGAGCTTGGATAGCGGTTGTTTTTTCAATGCCTGTTCTCTACCTCATCAGCACCATGTAGGATACCAAAGCAAAGATGTTTGCTAATATTCAAGCAATGCAAATACATATGGATGCGAGTTATGCTTTATTTATTCATTCATTTATTTATGTTTGCATGCTTGTATTCCCACCTCTGCACACTGTCTGTGCGTTCCACCAGTTTAACGACCTGGGCTAAAAATAGTTCAACCATAAGTGTAATTCATTACTTGAGTTGGATTCTGGGTTTCCTCTGTTCTCATTCAAGCAGGCTGTCTTCACATTGTAGTTCCACCATTTAGCAGTAAGAGACACTACCTTGTTTCTAATGAATTACCATCAACTCATTTTACACAGTCCCCACTTTACACAGTCCCCACTTTACACAGTCCCCACTTAAACAGTCCCCACTTTACACAGTCCCCACTTTACACAATCCCCACTTTACACAGTCCCCACTTTATACAGTCCCCACTTTACACAGTCCCCACTTTACAGTCCCCACTTTACACAGTCCCCACTTTACACAGTCCCCACTTTACACAGTCCCCACTTTATACAGTCCCCACTTTACACAGTCCCCACTTTATACAGTCCCCACTTTACACAGTCCCCACTTTACACAATCCCCACTTTACACAGTCCCCACTTTATACAGTCCCCACTTTATACAGTCCCCACTTTACACAGTCCCCACTTTATACAGTCCCCACTTTATACAGTCCCCACTTTACACAGTCCCCACTTAAACAGTCCCCACTTTATACAGTCCCCACTTTACACAATCCCCACTTTACACAGTCCCCACTTTATACAGTCCCCACTTTACACAGTCCCCACTTTATACAGTCCCCACTTTACAGTCTCCACTTTATACAGTCCCCACTTTACACAATCCCCACTTTATACAGTCCCCACTTTACACAGTCCCCACTTTATACAGTCCCCACTTTATACAGTCCCCACTTTACACAGTCCCCACTTTACACAGTAATGACCTGACCGTATAGTTAGGCCAACCAGTGTATGTCCTCAAATGCTGCAACTGTGCTCTCCATTGGCCAGTCATATCTGTAAATACCCATTTTGTCTTCATAAACCTATGACATGTTCACTGTGACGTTCTCAAGGTAACAATCTCAGTGAGGGTCTGCAGAGTAACGACACAAGCACGATCCGTCGAGTATTGTATGGGAATCAGCATGCGCTCACAAACTGAACTGAGGGAGTGACGAGCAGGAGGAGGTCGAGGAGCAGTGACATAAGACCATCCTACCAGCGAGGAGCACCACCACAATGTCAGAACAGAACATCAAAACGGGCGCGTCCATCCGGGCCGCAATCACGCACTTACTCACTGTAAAAATAAAAGCAAACTCTCGGTACGGCCCGGTTGCGGGAGATTAGGCCGTAGTATGTTCAGAGCATTCTAAGCAGCATTGAGCCATGAATCAAGCAGCAGGCGTGTGTGCGTACGCATGCGCACTGAAGCTCCGCCCATCCTGCAGTCCAAACGGACCCGAGTGTGTGCACTGAGCACGAGGACTCATTCAGCTCCGGCAGTCCATGTTTGATCGTGTCCATAGTTATTGTGTACATTGTTATTTTACTGTGTGCTGGTGTGCCCACGTTAGTGCCTGCGCCCGAGTGTGTGTGTGTGTGTGTGTGTGTGTGTGTGTGTGTGTGTGTGTGTGTGTGTGTGTGTGTGTGTGATTACGTGCATGGTGTGTGTGAGCGTGTGTGTGTGCTGTGAGAGATTTCTAAGGCACAGCTCTGTGCTAAGGGAGGGTGGAACTCGTACACCTGCTGCAGTAGCACACTGCAGTGCTGGGATCTTCAATGAGCCCGTGGCAGCCAGAGAACAGTGAGCAGTGCTGCCCCCTGGAGTCTAACACATGAACTGCTCCCTCCTGTCATTTCAAACAGACACGTGCATTCCTGCTTGAAGAGATCAAATGCTTGCATGGCAAACTGTCTAAACTGTAAAAGCGTTGTTGTTTGCTGCTCGGCTGTCATAGTTTGTAAATCACACAAGACTGAATGAACTGCTTGTCTGTTCAGTGTTATGTGGGTTAAGCGTCATTGTTTTCAGCTTCTTCTTCTGTTTTTAACCCAGTTAAGTCCTGCTGATGGATATATGGTGTCTGATCATCATTACTGGACAGAACAGCACATAACAAATACATTTAATTCAAGTTTGGGTGAGTAGTGACAGATGTGTATAACCAAAGCTGGAACCCTATAATAAGATCTCTCTGATCCTTATTTAACCCCATTAACTGTGATCCGTTCCGTCATCATTCAGGCTCTTCGCTCCTTCAGTCACTTGGTTGCACAGCTGCATTGCAATATACTCCTGCGCTGACTTGTAACATCCATCAAATAAGCCTCCACCTCCTGTCGCCTCCTCCTGACTCCAGTCCAGGAGCGGCCCGCACGCAAGGACCCAAAGTGCTGGCCGGGACCGAACCCCCCCCCCCCCCCCCCCCCCCCCCCCCCCCCTCCTCCTTGTGCCACTCCTACAATCACAGACACATCGCAAGTCTTTGAGCAGGCAAGCAAAACGCGAAATCTTTTTTCCCCCGTGCAGACCCAGAGGTCCCCAAGTTCTAGTGGATGATCGGTGCGCTTTGGAAGGTTCCTGCTAGCGCAGAAGACTAGGTACCATTAACATCTGTTCAGGGAGGGGAGGGGTTTGAAGGATGCCATGGGACAAGAGAGCACGAGAGACATGCGGGTGAGAGAGAGGGAAAGAGAGAGAGAGAGAGAGAGAGAGAGAGAGGGGAAAGGGAGAGATGTAGATAAAAGAGTGAAAGAAAGAGGGAGAGAAGGTACAGGACAGAATAGTACAGTACTGGATTTAGTGCTTAGGTTTCCGTGTTTTGGAGCGATTACTCAAAGCCCAGACTTTGACACAATGAGATCATCTCTTATGCCGAGGAGGAATACATTAAGCATTCTGGGGCAGAAGCTCTGGGAACGAACACCAGATCATGGGGCTGTGTTATTGTGGGACACACACCCCCCTCCCTCCCTAAAGCATGACTTCTGTCCTTGTGTCATGAGGCTCGTCCCTCTGCTCCACGTCCTGCAGTCGTGCCTTGGTTCAATATCGCAGGGATAGCGTAGTTATGCAGGAACGTTGTACCTGGGAGCGTGTGTGTGAGGGGTGTAGGGTTGAGGAGAGGGTAAATGCAGGAGATGAGATGGAGGAGATCTCTGAGGAGCAGGAAGGATGAGCAGGTGGAGGCTGCTGGGAGAAGCTGTGGCAGGATCTCTGACGCTCGCCTGTCCGGGGGGTACGGAGGTGTCATTGTGAGTGTATCTGGACCTAGTGTGAGTTACAGCAACCATGTAAAGCCTTCTGGCCAACCTTAGCGTCACCATCTTGGTTCCTGCTCTCTCTCTCTCTCTCTCTCCTCTCTCTCTCTCTCTCTCACACACACACACACACCACCCACTGCTTTATCCTGTTAAAGCCATTTTAAACCTTATGAGATTCCACTTTGGTTTGCTGCAGGGATTCGGTCCGGCATCGCTGCGGGTTGGAAGTCATGTTTGCATAACAGTCTAAACAGTGTGTAATGATGAATCCATTTGGAAGAAAAAGGTGAAGGCTTACAAGATGTAGGACGGTTTGTTTAAAGCTCTCTCTCTCTCTCTCTCTCTCTCTCTATCTATCTATCTATCTATCTATCTTTTTACCTCTGAAGACACAAAATCCTGCTGTTTCTCAAATTGTGTTGTTTTATAACCACGCAAGAAAGGAAAGACACTTAGGTCGTCAAATAGCGAATAAACCAACAACCAGTACAAAATTATAACCGTTGCAGTGATTTTTGCCGTCTTCATCTGCTCCCTCTAGCACTTTGTATAATGCAGTTATAAAGATAACCTCAAAGATTTTCCTTGCTGGTTCTCAGGGTGATCTTAATCTGTTTTTGTATGTAGAACATGGAGGCTTTTAAGAAAACCACAAGGTGCTTCATAACAATTTCTTCTTAAGTGGCAATTCATTCGAGATTAGGAGGCAGACATACAATGCCAGGGTCCGTCAGGGAAACAGCCCTGGGCTTGGTATCGAATCACTATTGCTCTGATGTGCGGGCTGTTTCAGTCGGCTTTACAATATGCAACAACATTCTTGCCAAGAGCTTGCAACCATGCAACAGTCAATCAAAACAGTAAGTCAATAAGTAAACAAAACCTATCGTTGTATATTAAACCACACAACTTCATTATTTGTTTACAGTACAGTTTAATACATTTTTGGAATATTCTTTCCAGTCTAAATGATCAGAAAGGCATGGTAAAAATTGATTAGCCAAACAGCTGAATAACTAGATTGGATTCAAGATTAATATCATGTGTGAAAATGTCACAAATGTGAAAAAATGTGTGTGTTTGTACTATATATAAGGGAATATACGATCATTATAATGTTTACAAATTAGGAGATATTACTGCTACTCATATCTAGAAGTGAGTGGGACACCAGAAGAGTGGAGACCAGCATACCTCACTGGATAGTGCCGCAAACACACACACAACACACACACACACACACACACACACACACACACACACACACGCACGCACGCACGCACACACACACACACACGCACGCACACAGGCACACACACACACACACACACTCACACACACACACACACAGACACACACCTCTTCCATCCCATGTAGTATGAGCAGAGCTCTCAGAGAGCCTGTCAAATGTCTCATGTGCTATATGCGTTTTGCTCTTTGCTCTCCATAAAGTCTAATTTTTTCCCCCTTAAACTGCATTAAGCACGGAGAGCATAACCAAATAACAGAAAGGCCTGAGCAGTTTCCCCATCTCAATCTAAAGACCTAAAGACCTGCAATAAATCAGAGTAATTCAATACAACAGGAATGGAAGCGTGATTAGCGTGACGGGGACGAGGTGCCTCCTAATCACATATTAGCTTGTCGTTCATGCTTTCCGATTATGTTGCCTTATGGTCCTCAGTCAGCGGCCCGGTGGAGGAAGGGCCACAGTGTTCCTGCGTCAGTAGCTAAGTAGGACACCCTGTAAGGTTGCTCCAGTAGCCCTGGTCTCTAGGCTCAGTTTCCTACTTGCACGCCACATGACCAAAGCCAGGAGCTCTATTTCTGGAGCGTCCTCCGTGAAACTAAACATAGGCCTTCGTCTTCAATTCCAGTACAGGGAATAAAAAAAACAAAATAAAACAAAACCAAACAATGGTCACCTCTTGTGTAGCCACAGTGTGTTTGCTGTATTGCAACCATGACTGTTAAAGGGTGACACATTACTTCATGTTAGGACTGGGTCTGCTGCCAATGCACACATGTTTACAGCTAAGATTCCCAAACCCTACACAACAACAACCCCCTCAAACCCCTACTCAACAACCCCCTACTCAACAGCCCCCTCAAACCCCTACACAACAACAACCCCCTCAAACCCCTACACAACAACAACCCCCTCAAACCCCTACACAACAACCCCCTACACAACAGCCCCCTCAATCCCCTACACAACAATAACCCCCTCAAAACCCCTACACAACAACCCCCTACACAACAGCCCCCTCACCCCTACACAACAACCCCCTCAACCCCCTACACAACAACCCCCTACACAACAACCTCCTCAAACCCCTACACAACAACCCCCTACACAACATCCTCCTCAAACCCCTACACAACAACCCCCTCAACCCCCTACACAACAACCCCCTCAACCCCCTACACAACAACCCCCTCAAACAGCTACACAACAATCCTTTCAAAACCCCAAACCCAACCTTCACTCCACCACACCAACCCCATGTCTCACAAGCCCAACCCCCCACTCCCCACTCCCACACTTCCCCACTCCCACACTCCCCCACTCCCCCACTCCCACACTCCCCCACTACCCCACTCCCCCACTCCCACTCTCCCACACTCCCCCACTCGCCCCCTCTCCCACACTCCCACACTCCCCACTCCCCCACTCCCCCACTCCCACACTCCACACTCTCCCACTCCCACACTCCCCACTCCCCACCTCCCCACACTCCACTCACACTCCCACACTCCCCCCACTCGCCACACTCCGCCCACATCCCACACTCCCACACTACCCCCACTCCCCACTCCCACACTCCCCCACTCCCCACTCCCATACTCCCCCACATCCCCCACTCCCCCACTCCCCCACTCCCATACCTCCCCACTCCCACACTCCCCCTCTCCCACACTCGCCCCACTCCCCCCCCACTCCCCACCACTCCTCACTCCCCCCCTCTCCCCCCTCCCCACTCACACACTTCCCACACTCCCCCACTCCCCCTCTCCCACACTCCCACACTCCCCCACTCCCACTCACACTCCCCACTCCCACACTCCCCTCCCACACTCCCCACTCCCACACCACACTCCCCCACTCCCACACTCCCACACTCCCACACTCCCCACTCCCACACTCCACACTCCCCCCTCCCCACTCACCCACTCACACTCCCACTCCCCCACTCCCCCACTCCCACACCCACTCCCACTCCACACTCCCCCCTCCCACACTCCCACAATCCCCCACTCCCACACTCCCACACTCCCCCACTCCCACACTCCTACACTCCCCCACTCCCCTCTCCCACACTCCCCCACTCCCCCACTCCCCCACTCCCACACTCCCCCACTCCCCCACCCAACTCCCCCACTCCCCCACTCCCCCACTCCCACACTCCCCCACTCCCCCACTCCCCCACTCCCACTCCCACACTCCCCCACTCCCCCACTCCCACACTCCCCCACTCCCATACTCACCCACTCCCCCACTCCCCCACTCCCACACTCCCCCACTCCCCCACTCCCCACTCCCACACCCACCCCCACCACTCCCCACTCCCACTCCCACACTCCCACACTCCCCCACTCCCCCACTCCCACACTCCCACACTCCCCCACTCCCCCTCCCCACTCCCACACTCCCCACTCCCCCACTCCCACACTCCCCCCCTCCCACACTCCCACACTCCCCCACCCCACACTCCCACACTCCCACACACCCCCACTCCCCCCACTCCCACACTCCCCCACTCCCCCACTCCCCCACTCCCACACCCCCACACTCCCAACCCCCCACTCCCCACACTCCCACACTCCCACACTCCCCCACTCCCACACTCCCCCAACCCCACTACCCCCACTCCCATACTCCCCCACCCCACTCCCCCACTCCCCACACTCCCATACTCCCCCACTCCCACACTCCCACACTCCCACACCTCCACACCCCCACTCCCCCACTCCCCTACACCCCACTCCCCACTCCCCCACTCCCCCACTCCCATACTCCCCCACTCCACCACCCCCACTCCCACCCTCCCCACTCCCCCACTCCCCCACCTCCCACACTCCCCCACTCCCACACTCCCCACTCCCCACTCCCCACTCCCCCACTCCCCCACTCCCCCACTCCCATACTCCCCCACTCCCCACTCCCCCACACCCCACACTCCCCCACATCCCCACCTCCCCCACCCCCCACACCTCCACACACCCCCACTCCCCCACTCCCCCACTCCCCCACTCCATACTCCCCCACCCCCCACTCCCCCACTCCCCACTCCCACACACTCACACCCCACTCCCCCACTCCCACTCTCCCACTCCCCACACTCCCACACTCCCCCACTCCCCACTCCCCCACTCCCCCACTCCCACACTCCCCCACTCCCACACTCCCCCACCCAACTCCCCCCACTCCCCCACTCCCACACTCCCACACTCCCACACTCCCACACTCCCCCACTCCCACACTCCCACACTCCCACACTCCCCCACTCCCCCACTCCCCCACTCCCATACTCCCCACTCCCCACTCCCCCACTCCCCCACTCCCACACTCCCACACTCCCCCACTCCCACACTCTCCCACTCCACACTCCCACACTCCCCCACTCCCCCACTCCCCCCACTCCCCCACTCCCACACTCCCCCACTCCCACACTCCCCCACTCCCATACTCCCCCACTCCCCCACTCCCCCACTCCCCCACTCCCACACTCCCCCCCACTCCCACACTCCCCCACTCCCCCCACTCCCCACACTCCCCCACTCCCCCCACTCCCACACTCCCACACTCCCACACTCCCCCACTCCCCACACTCCCCCACTCCCCCCACTCCCACACTCCCCCACTCCCCCACTCCCCCACTCCCACACTCCCCCACTCCCCCACTCCCACACTCCCCCACTCCCCACACTCCCCACCCCCACTCCCCCACTCCCCACTCCCATACTCCCCCACTCCCCCACTCCCCCACTCCCATACTCCCCCACTCCCCCACTCCCCCACTCCCCCACTCCCATACTCCCCACTCCCCCACTCCCACACTCCCACACTCCCCCACTCCCCCACTCCCCCACTCCCCCTCTCCCCCAACTCACCCACCCCCACACTCCCACACTCCCCACTCCCCCACTCCCCACACTCCCACACTCCCCCACTCCCACACTCCCCCACTCCCACACCCCACACTCCCACCCCACTCCCCCACTCCCCCACTCCCCCACTCCCACACTCCCCCACTCCCACACTCCCCCACTCCCATACTCCCCCACTCCCCCACTCCCCACTCCCACACTCCCACACTCCCCACTCCCCCACTCCCACTCCACTCCCACACTCCCACACCCCCACTCCCCCACTCCCCCACTCCCACACTCCCCCACTCCCACACTCCCCCACTCCCCCACTCCCCCACTCCCCACTCCCACACTCCCCCACTCCCACACTCTCCCCACTCCCACACTCCCACACTCCCCCACTCCCACACTCTCCCCACTCCCACACTCCCACACTCCCCCCACTCCCACACTCCCCCACTCCCACACTCCCCCACTCCCCCACTCCCCCACTCCCCCACTCCCCCACTCCCACACTCCCCCACTCCCCCACTCCCCCACTCCCATACTCCCCCACTCCCCCACTCCCATACTCCCCCACTCCCACACTCCCACACTCCCACACTCCCACACTCCCCCACTCCCCCACTCCCACACTCCCCCACTCCCACACTCCCCCACTCCCATACTCCCCCCACTCCCCCACTCCCCCACTCCCACACTCCCCCACTCCCACACTCTCCCACTCCCACACTCCCCCACTCCCCCACTCCCACACTCCCCCACTCCCCCACTCCCCACTCCCACACTCCCCCACTCCCACACTCCCCCACTCCCATACTCCCCCACTCCCCCACTCCCCCACTCCCCCACTCCCATACTCCCCACTCCCCCACTCCCACACTCTCCCACTCCCACACTCCCACACTCCCCCACTCCCACACTCCCCCACTCCCACACTCCCCCACTCCCCCACTCCCACACTCCCCCACTCCCACACTCCCACACTCCCACACTCCCCCACTCCCCCACTCCCCCCACTCCCACACTCCCCCACTCCCCCCACTCCCACACTCCCCCCACTCCCCCACTCCCCCACTCCCCACACTCCCACACTCCCACACTCCCCCACTCCCACACTCCCACACTCCCCCACTTCCCCCCACTCCCCCACTCCCCCACTCCCAACACTCCCACACTCCCACACTCTCCCACTCCCACACTCCCCCCACTCCCCCACTCCCACACTCCCCCACTCCCACACTCCCCCACTCCCCACTCCCACACTCCCCCACTCCCCCACTCCCCCTCTCCTATACTCCCACACTCCCCCCACTCCCATACTCCCCCACTCCCCCACTCCCACACTCCCACACTCCCCCACTCCCCCACTCCCACACTCCCCCACTCCCCACTCCCACACTCCCACACTCCCACCTCCCACACTCCCCACTCCCACACTCCCACACTCCCCCACTCCCACACTCCCCACTCCCCCTCTCCTATACTCCCACACTCCCCACTCCCATACTCCCCCACTCCCCCACTCCCCCACTCCACACTCCCACACTCCCCCACTCCCCCACTCCCACACTCCCACACTCCCACACTCCCCCTCTCCCACACTCCCCCACTACTCATTCTGCTGCTCCAGGCACACTGTAGATGAACCGTCAGATGGAAGGTTAAAATAAGAAGGCAGATGAGGGGAAATCACAAAAGCCAGATGAAAGAGGGATGGAATTCTTTGTGAGCTCCGTCTGAGGAGTAATTATGAAGACACACACATCACGCAGTACATGGAGTAATGCATGTAGTACGAGATGTTCTTCAGCCCTCAAGGACATTTGACGCAAAGCCTGTCTCTGGCTACCAGCAGAGACTACTGGCACAGGGAACGTCTTATCAGACATTCCAGTGGCGTTCCTCTAGCAGCTGTTGATCAGTGCAGTACTCCAGCAACTATACACTCAGGCTTAACCAGCTATAATGCATTGCAGTCTTCCTG
>NW_027507175.1:0-7500 GCF_052324685.1 Brachyhypopomus gauderio
AATTGCCAGGGAATGGATTCCACATCACACACACACACACACACTACACACACACACACACCACACAGTAAGGAACTGAGATGATCATATCACGTTGGAATGGGCTGCCCCTGACTCTTATTTTTCTGTTTTCTTATCTCTGTGATGCTGGAGCGCTGTACTCTATCTACTTCTCTCCACAGAAACACACACACACACACACACACACACACACACACACACACACACACACACACACCACACACATGCCCATAACGTGCTCACATGTGAGCATACAGACCAGGGTTAACACACCGTGGCTAGAGGCATCTCTTTGAAGTGGGGTGTAACCTCAGCAAGCAAAGGAGTATCAGAAAGACAAAGAAACAAAGAGAGAGAGAGACGTGTGTGTGCCTTCAAGCCGACTTAGCCAACTTAGCCTTGAGCCTCCAACTTACTCTCCCAGTGCTGCTCAGGCCCAGTGCTAGATATATTTCACCTCTCTGCTTCCCCTCCATACCCTGCTCCTAATGAGATGTGGAATATCGATCCGCCCCGTCAGCCTGACAGCCAAGCATACAATATCCCGAGTCGTCCCGAGCCCCTAACAATGTGGAGACTCAGGCAGGCGGTCCCGGTGGCCTTCCAGAGAGCAGAGTGATGGGGAGTAGTGTGTAATGATGGAGCGTGGGGCTGGGATGGGGTTAAAGGGCAAAGAGGATATGCCCAGATACAAAAGGAAGTTGGGAACATGAATTATATTGAATGCAACTCTTTCCAGCATGCCTTGCACTGTTTCTTGGACCCCAATAAGCCCGTTTCCTTCAGCAAGTTGTCATTCTGAATATTGTGATTGACGGGTCAGCTGCTTATTCAGCGGTGATTATCCCACAGGTGGTTCATTAGCCCTGAATGAGGAGAGGAACCAAAATTGTGTGCGTACCTCCTGTCTGTAGCGTGTACAGTTAGCTGTCACTATGTGGGCAGAGGACCAAGGGAACTTGATGGAGTGCAACAGGGATCACATCTGGGATTGTTTACGTTCAAGCGTTCATTTTTGGAGTTCGGTTCTTCCTCCAGACCTGTTATTATACTCTTCATCTCGGCGTCCTGGCATGCCAGTTGCCCGGACACAGCCAAACATATCTGGACGAAAGACAATCTGGCTGTCCGCTCGGGTGTCAGTGTCCTTGATGGGCTCCCAATGTTTATCGGTCCTTCTCCTCCTTCTGACCCTTCACATAGGTGAACACCACCAAGAGGCTGAGACCCAAACTCAACAAGTATGTGTGTGTCCAAACCCCAGGGTTTAGAATAATTCATCAGGCCAGCATATCGGAGAACCCACAGCCTGTTAGGAGGGGCCAGATTGTTTATGCTGAAGCATCACTGTTTGGTCCCATAATTCTTCATCAAGCACTTCACCTGCATAAATAATGAACCTCTGTCTAAAGTGTATTGTTTCTTTTGGAAGCTTGTTTGCTACAGTTTTTCTAGCTCTGCATCTCTGTATATATGCACGCATGCACACACACACACACACACACACACACACACACACACACACCACCCACACACCTCACAAATCCCTTAATGGTTTCTGCTGTCCTTTAATAGTTTTTGAAACTATTAATGCGACGGCATATCAGTTACATTATAAGGACGAAACACGTGCCCCACACACCTGGCTAGAAGAGGCTTATGCTTTTTAGGCTATAAATAGCATCTAAGCACTTTAACCCCACCCCTCCCCCTCCCTGCACACCCGGTCTCTCAGTGATCTCTAATTCTCAGAGAAGAGAGGGGAGCTGGAGGAATGCTTCTGTAATGAGATCTGCCGTGTGAGGGCGTGTGATCCACCGTGAGCGCACACAGGGGGTCGAGCCGCCCTCCCGTCATGCCGTAGCACGGAAGACGTGCGCCAGGGCACAGCTAGCGGCACACACGCGCGCTCACGCAAAGTGCGTGAGACCGAAGGCGTGTGAGGGAGAGCTGTCGGGTGGCGCTGTTGAGGGAGAGGTGGGGTGGCGGGGTTGCCGTAGAGGGCCTGTCCTCTGGATCTGAACGTCCCGCTCTGGTGAGATATCTAGGAGCCCTGTGCTAGTGATGGTGCTTTTTCGGTGTTGTCATTAGACAGGCGGTTCTATATTCCTCCTCTGTTCGCTGTCTCCAGACGTAGCAGTGCCTGTGAGGTGTGGTGTGTCTGCGTTTCCTGTCTCAAAACAGAACCGGAGAATCGGTTTGGGTTTGTCAGGACGAACAGCTTGGCTGGTCTCCAGGAAAAGCTAACAAGATAATATGACAAATATGCAAAGCTGCAATACAAATCTCTCGACGGTTTTGTATGTGAATATAACATATATAGTCATTATAGGGAGTAACAATGAAAAGAAATTGAGGGGTTTTTAAGGTCAGGCTGGGATGGCGTCAGGAAGGGATGAGAGACCACGATAAGAGAACAGGTGGATTTGTTCTCCGTCTTGCTGAACGTGTTCCGTTTCACTGGGCTTCTGATAGCGTTGCCAGTTTTTGGCTTAAAGGTGCGGTGTGGAAGCTAAAACCCGCTTCACCGTTCCGAGCGCCAGACAGTGGGATCTTATGGCCAATTAAGTGCTTAAAGGCTTGAAGGATTTGTAAGGAGTCAGGAGTTCAGGTTACTTAGCGAAAGCATCACTTTGATGTGAGACGGAGGATCGTCACGGAGACGTGAGCTGGACCAGGGGAGTGTGAGTACGGAAATACACACTGAGGATTTCCATCTGGAGAAGATTTATAAATGGATTCTTTTTTTAATACTGTGTGTGAATGCAAACTCACATTCTGTGTGGAGTGCGAGGGGGGGTGGCTTCTCTGTTCTGCTCTAAAGCTTTGGAAGAAGGCTGCTCCTTCTCAAGAAGGTTCCCCACACGACTGGTGCCCATTTAGTCACAGAGTGAAAACACTTTTTTAGTAGACGAAACAAGCATCAGTCGAGTTTATGCATGTGTACATTTGGAAGAATAACTAAATATTATTCTTGGCCAAGAGTTTTCTCCTCACTCTCTCACAACTGACCCAGACTCACTCCTCACTCTCCAACACCCTACCACAAACCAGACTCACTCTCCAACACTCTACCACAGACCAGACTCACTCCTAAGTGTTGTCACTACGTCGTTTATATGTTACTTAGCTTCATGTTAGTTTTTACATAAAATTATTAATTATTTGTAGTAGGACTGAATAATTTGTGATACCTAATGAATAATTTCCCATCATTAATGAATAATATGCCTTATGCTTTATTATGAAATCACGAGTCTTGAGGTGAAATACGTGATCACGCTGGCCCTTAACCGACGTGTCTAGACGGAGGAAATTGTTAGCTATGTCGCAATATGCCCACCCGAGTTTATCTGGCTCTACAACCCAGGTTTCAGTAGTCAATAATAGTGTTTGCCATTCATGTCGAATCTGTTTCACGTGTGTTAGTGCCAAGAGTTTATCTCTGTTGGTTTGAGTGTGGGCGCATGCTGTGGACTACCCAAAGAACAGTTGCTGTGGTTAAAAAATAATGAAATAGAATGAATTCTAGCAGCCACAAGGTGATGTTTAAAGTAGATTGTGTCTGTGTCTCTCTTGCCAGTCCTGCGTGATGAGTTTAGACAGAACCCCAGCGACGTGATAGTGGCGGCGGGGGAGCCAGCCGTCATGGAGTGCCAGCCCCCCCGGGGACACCCGGAGCCCACCATCTCCTGGAAGAAAGACGGCGTCAACGTAGACGACAGAGACGACGCATCACAGTAAGTCGTAAACCACTGTGTGTGTGAGTGTGTGTGTGTGTGTGTGTGTGTGTGTGTGTGTGTGTGTGTGTGTGTGTGTGTGTGCGCGTGCGTTGGTGGGCCGGTGGTGTGGCCTATGCACGGATTTAGCACGAATTCACTTTCTTGTCCCAAGAACCTCTGTCATTTAACCGTTGCAGACCTTGTTTTTACAAGGATAACACTGTAAGCAGTAACAGTTGATGATACCGGCCGTGTGAGCCCACAGCAAATCAGGCCTGCAACGTCCAAATCAATACAAGAATCTTTGAGTGAGCAGCTAAACCCTTATGAAACAACTGTAAAAATGATGCACACAGCACTGAAAAGTCACTTTCGTTGAATAAATGTGGTGCATTTAGACTTGCACCATTTCTCATGCGGAGGAACCGTGATTAACGCTGTTTGGGAGTGTGCGAGTGGGGGGCGTGGCCGAACCCGTCGCAAGGAGTGAACGAGACGCATTCATTGGCCATCAGGAGCTCGACGCAATGAACGTCGTCGGCCCCGCAGCACGTCGCCGGCTGAAAAACTTGCTCTGGCTGATTAAATACAGTTTTGAACCTGGCCTTCCAATTAGCTTGTTTTAAATTAAGTGTGCGGAGAGCAGGGTTCTTCCTTCATTATGCGAGGGAGGGAGTCTGATGAGGCCTGCTCCGCTCTGACAGGACACAGAGGGTCCTTCCCTTATTTTACGCAGGATTAAGGAGGAGCTGCTTTGGCCATGTTGTCCATATCAGGCCTCGTGGCAGCACCAGTGAAGATCCAAGCTCAGCTCTTAGAGGCTAACAAACCAGGTCTGGAGTAATGGCAGCCTCCCCAGAGGGACGCCGTGTCCGGATTAGACGCTTACATTTTGCATCTTCCCCTAATGATTTTCGGTAAAGGAAAAACCAAGTTGATTGGGCTCTGTGTGTGTGTGTGTGTGTTGGAGAGGGACTAATGTGTGTGTGTGTGTGTGTGTGTGTGTGTGTGTGTGTGTGTGTGTGTGTGTGTGTGTGTGTTGGAGAGGGACTAATGTGTGTGTGTGTGGTGTGTGTGTGTGTGTGTGAGTGTGTGTGTGAGAGAGAGAGGAGAGGAGAAGAGAGAGAGAGAGAGAGAGTGTGTGTGGTTATCAAAATGAAAGAAAGAGTGTACAGGGGAATCTGTGAATTTCATTAGACACCAAGGGACTTTGTACACATACACATGTTTGCACTTGACCAATGTTGTCAAGTCGGTGTTGTTTCCATTTAATTATTCTGACTCACGTAAACACGTTGACATCATGGTTGTCTGCGCTCACGTGCGTGTGTGCGTCTACATCCAGTCACTCAGCATAACCGTGCTGGCTCTCAACGAGGGGAACAGCTGTGGCTTTAAAATATGAACACTCCCTTAGCGCTACATACATGCTGCACACACACACACACACACACACACACACACACACACACACACACACACACACACACACACACACACCCACACACACACACACACACCCAGGTAGTGGGGGCATTCTCTCTTTACTGTGTTTTAGGAAAGTCAGCTATACATGCCACACACAAACACCACACACACACACACACACACACACACACACATATGTGGATACACACAAATCTGCCCTGCTCGCTCTGCGTGGCTGACGCAGGAGGACTGGATGTCGTGTAGCATGGCTCCGGTGCGCATAAAGAACAAAGCACTATGGGAGTTGTAGTCACACTTTCACTTGCACCTGACTATCTCAGCGTGCAGTTTGGGGGTGTCAGTTTCTGAACCTCTGGGAGAGTTCTGAAAGTCAACGATATAATTCCGTACCTGGTCGGGTTCTGGTGGCGTGAGCGACTGTGCCCCACGCCGCCCGGGGTCCACAGCTTTGGACGTACGTTTGGAGCATATTCAGAAGAATGTGGAGTCGTGTGTTTTGCCATGTGGGTCTGGCAGAGGTCCTCGAAGCACCTTACAAGTGCTTCAGTGTATCAGTGCTGACCAAATGACAGCAGACAAAGAAAGCTGGGATGAAGTTATCTATAGCCTTGGGGGGGGGGGGGGGGGGTCTCGACTGACTGAGAAGGTGCTGCTCTTGATTTACACGTTTTGGGCGGGGGGGAGTCTAGGGTCATAGGATCCTGTGATTCAGTGATCTTATACACACATGCATATGAACACACACACACAAACACACGTTCGCTGTTGGAAAGAAGGTCTGCGTTCCATCACTTTGATAGCCGATTTGAAAGTAAACGCGTTTTCGGTATGAATCACATTTCCTCTGTTGGCACTTTGCTCACAGTCAACAAGCTGGAAACCGACACACTCCTTCCCAGCCTCCAGTCATGCGCTCAGTAGCTCCATCTGTCTACGTCGCTCTCTCTTTTATTGCACTTGCTGCTCTCCATCTCTCTGCTGCCTCCACCTCTCTCTCTCCTCTCTCTCTCTCTCTCTCTCTCTCTCTCTCTCTCTCTCTCTCTCTCTCTCTCTCTCTCTCTCTCTCTCTCTCTCCCTTGCTACTGCCCTGACCTTATCTGCTTGGCGAGCTGCATGTCGTTTTAGCCACCGAGTTCTTGCTCAAACAGTAACATAATGACACTTCAAACCCTCTCCAGCTCCGTGGGGGCTCTTAATACCCCAGGCCCCCACATCCTCCTTAAATACCCCCAGCCCCCCACATCCTCCTTAAATACCCCCAGCCCCCCACATCCTCCTTAAATACCCCCAGCCCCCACATTCCTCCTTAAATACCCCCAGCCCCCCACATCCTCCTTAAATACCCCCAGCCCCCACATCCTCCTTAAATACCCCTAGTCCCCCACATCCTCCTCCCTCCCTCTCTCCACCCTTTTGTTTAGAGCTTTTTTTCCCACCATTAATACTGAACGGCGGCCCAGGAAATTGCTCTGAACGAGTCCGGCTGGCAAGCACTCAGAAATCTAGCTCGGGCGTCTGCTGCATTCAGATGTTTTGGGTCCAAGTCCTGCGGACATGTAGAGCACCTCTGAAGTTCTGAAACTCAGAACTTGCGGATTTCGAGCTGCAACGTTAAGAGCGTACAGTTACAGTTTAGCGTGCAATTAAAATGCCTGATGCTTTCATTTATATTCATACGCAGATATTGCTAATCCTACTTTTTATGACGGCTGTCATACAAGCTAATATTAGCCTGCATGTATGTTTGATTTTTGTAAAAAGTGCACTATGCACACTTGACACTTATGTTGCAAACTTCTGTAAGGGGCTTTGGTTCATATATAGAAACGATAGCTTGACTCTCTTTAATTCAGAAGCGTTAGCTGGGGCTCTGTTGGTCGTGGTGGTGGTGCTGGGTAGAGATTTCCGAACAGACCAGACAGATCTTGGCTCAGCAGAAACTGAAGCCACATGTTGACCTGGTGAAGTGGGGGCGGGGGTTCTCACACACTCTGCTCCCCCTCATTGACTCTCACCGTGTGGTCCCCCTAATGCAGGGTTCGGTTTCCAGGTGTGTGTGTGTGTGTGTGTGTGTGTGTGTGTGTGTGTGTGTGTGTGATCCAGGGCTTCACTCAGGTAACTGAGGCCTCTGCTCTGCCCTTATGAGTGCCTCTGAACAAAGAAAAGTTCCCTGTCTTGTAATCAGATCTGTGGGAATATACCCGTATACACATGCACGCATGCATGCATACACACACACACACACACACACACACACACACACACACACACACACACACACACACACACACACACACAGTGCAAATTA
>NW_027507175.1:12500-86421 GCF_052324685.1 Brachyhypopomus gauderio
GGAAGTCTCGGGGGGTGGCTGTGCTAATGGGCCGTGAGTGGAGACGGCAGTGGAAGGCTGGCCAGGAGAGAGACGCGGACCGCGGGGGGCACTTCCGACGGCCCTCCCCCGGACCCCCCGCGCGGGTCCTGCCTCCGTAACGCATGCGACTCTGCTTATCTGATGAGGCCCAGAGGTCCCGAGACGCCCGGGTGGGATGCCAGACCCGCTGACGTCACCCCGAACGCTGGACGCACTTCGGTGTGTGTTTGTCTAGATCCGAATCTAGAAAACGGTCCCCTATCTGTCATCTGCATTTGTGACCGCCGAGGCCCTGCTGAATCGGGTCCAGACGCATTAATCCTTTTGGCTGGCTTGCCTGCACATCGCGTAGTGAAAAAAAAAGAAATGACTTTTCACCCCCTTCTGGGTGATCGTTGTGTATGTTCGTTTATGTTATGCAATTTTTGTGTGTTTTGTAGCAGTTTCTGTATGTTTTTTTATTGTTTCTTTAATAATGCCGATGTCATTTCAGTCACGTTTTGCCTCATGACAGTTATGATTTATTTACTCATCTACCACATTTTGTTTTGTTTTGTTTCTGTTTTTATCTCTTCCTCTCTTTAGTTGTGTCTGGTAAGTCACCATGTCATCCGTCATCCCTATTCACTGCACTGACAGCAACAGGAAGTTGTCAGAACCACCATCCATCCACCTTCCATCCTTCCACCAATCAGCATGCTTGTCTCGGTTGTCACCGGCAACAGTGAGAGTGCTACACACTCGGGTAAACCTAATGTATCTTCTGAGCGTTCAAGGTAATGTTGAAAATTGTCTTCTCTCATTGCTTAGCCCTTCACGTCCTTCTAAGTTCTCGTCTTAGATCTGTGGACGTTTCCATGAATCTGTGTTAACTGACAGGCTTGAAATTGCTTCGCTGTTAAATTGTGGTGTTGAGCTACAGAGGGAACCAGTATGCAGTGGAGGATGTGGTGATATTGTCCATGGAGGACGCACCTGCTGTCTCCTCTGATTAACATCTGTGTCCTATCAAAAAAGGTTGATGGCTTTGTGTGCCCTCAGTGTCGTTAAGGCCCGGTGTCTCGTTAAAAGCAGCACCCGTTTGACATTGGCACTCCCGCTTGGAGGCGGGGTTTCACATTTGCATGCATGAATATGAAAACAGGCGTCCCTCCCCAGCCAGTAACATTAAGCACTGTCAGCCTGGGACAGATGGCCCCAAATATAGCCCCTATTTCAATGGAAATATAATACGCCGTGAATTTGCGTGCACGTGTGTGTGTGTGTGTGTGTGTCTTCACATGTCATGAATAGTTGTTACATCCTATTCCAATGGAAATATTAGTGCTCTGTGCCTTTGCTCATGCAAATGCAAGCAATGTAAATGAAGTGATTTTGTTTGTTTTTGTTTAACCTGTCTTATTGCCCTGCCCTTTAAGAAAAGCTTTACCTTTAACCCTATAGCAAAGGCTTACAATATTTGCAGCTATGAACAAAAAAAGTAAAACCCTTCGTATGATTACAGTATAGCAGTGACTTCTACCACCTCCACTCTTCCCCTGCTGTCATGACGACTGACACACCTCCCTCTGTCTGTGACCCCCCCCACAGTCCCTCCAGTTTTCGCCGTCCGCCCGAGGAACCAGGTGGTGGGGGTCGGCCGCACGGTGACCTTCCAGTGCGAGGCCACGGGCAGTCCTCAGCCGCCATCTTCTGGCAGAGAGAGGGCAGTCAGGTGAGAGGTCGCGACCCCACGAAACGACCCGGGCTCTTCAAGACAAAGGTCACATGTACTTGGTCCCAGATCGGGATTCATAAAAAGATGGTTCACTTGTAATATACTCTCAAATTAAAGAGCTTTCCGTGGTTCCTATGATAATACGGCGCTGAACCCCCCCCCCCCCCCCCCCCCCCCCCCCCCCCCCCCCGTACCGCTAACGTTTTATTTTCCAATGATTTATCACGCCGCGGTAATAAGCCGAGGCGCACCTCCCCATCGCGGGGCAGATTTATGGGGTAGACATTACAGGCCCCAGCTGCGCTGATTAAACACACCCTCCATTTCAACGAGAAAGCAGCCTCACTGGCTCACAGCCCACCCCGGGCCGGCAGGACCGGACCGGACCCCCGCGACCGGACCCCCGCGACCATGACAGCGAGGGTTGTGTGGTCCGAGGAGGGAGTAGCGTCTTCTGTCTAATTTAGCAGATGAGATTAACGCTCAATCTCCTCGAGGCATTTTAGTGTGTTTTTGGTGAAGGTGATTCCTCTAAGCCCCTGACAAGACAGAATCATACTTCTGTATTCCTCACTGAGGCTCTGCCTCACAAATATTTTGCTTTGGAGTGCCTGGAATGACCCCCCCCCCCCCCCCCCCCCCCCCCCCCTCCATGACCCCCCTCCCGCCCCCCCCCACAGCCCACACACACACACACACACACCACCATGTCCTTGAAGGGCCTCTACAGATTCCTAGAAATAGTCTGGTTTTTGTAGACTGGTGCGGGTCCTGAAGTGTCTTTAATCTCCTCGCCTTGTCTGCTGTCCTCTCACCGGGGGTCTCTGTCCCCCTGTCCTCTCCACCGTGGTCCTGCGTCCTGCTCGTCTCTGCCGCAGAACCTGCTGTTCTCGTCTCAGCCGCCGCAGCCGTCCAGCCGCTTCTCCGTGTCCCAGACGGGCGACCTGACCATCACGGGCGTGCAGCGCGGGGATGCAGGATACTACAGCTGCCAGGCTCTCAACATCGCAGGGAGTGTGATCACTAAAGCCCTGCTGGAGGTCACCGATGGTGGGCACACACACACACACACACACACACACACAAGTACACACACATGTACACATACACACTCACACACACACACACACACATACACACGCACACACACGTACACACACACACACATGCACACATACACACACACACGTACACACACTCACACACACACACACATACACACATGCAAATGCAAACACACACACACACACACCCTTCTCACACACACAGACCACACACGCAGACACATGCACACACATGTGCACACACACACGCACACACCCACTCACACTCACACACACATACATGCACACTCACATACACATGCACACACACTCACAAACACACACACACACACAGGTGGATACACCCATATACATGTGCGCACTGCATATTCAAACTACAGGATGGCTTAATATGGAGAGAGAGAGAGAGACAGAGACAGAGACAGAGAGACAGAAGGTGAGAGAGAGAGAGAGAGAGAGAGTGTGTGTGTGTGTGTGTGTGTGTGAGAGAGAGAGAGAGAAAGTGCGTCTTTTCCCAGTTTTCCTCTCTTACTGCAGGCACTGATCATAATTACAGGACACCCTCATGTCTCAGTAATTACAGTAGCAAGGCCAGAACTCTTTGCATGTGTGCTATATATATATGTATTTATATGTGGTAGCTATATGGTGGTATGGTAGCTGTACAGTGGTAGATGTACGGTGGTAGATGTACGGTGGTAGATGTACATGTGCGGTGGTAGATGTACAGTGGTAGATGTACAGTGGTAGATGTACGTTGGTAGATGTACAGTGGTAGATGTACGGTGGTAGATGTACGGTGGTAGATGTACGGTGGTAGATGTACGATGGTAGATATACATGTACGATGGTAGATGTACGGTGGTAGATGTACATGTACGGTGGTAGATGTACGGTGGTAGATGTACGGTGGTAGATGTACGGTGGTAGATATACATGTACGGTGGTAGATGTACGGTGGTAGATGTACGGTGGTAGATGTACAGTGGTAGATGTACGGTGGTAGATGTACGGTGGTAGATGTACGATGGTAGATGTACATGTACGGTGGTAGATGTACGGTGGTAGATATACATGTACGGTGGTAGATGTACGGTGGTAGATGTACGGTGGTAGATGTACGATGGTAGATGTACGATGGTAGATGTACGGTGGTAGATGTACATGTACGGTGGTAGATATACGGTGGTGGCTCTACGGTGGTGGCTCTACGGTGGTAGCTCTACGGTGGTAGATGTAGATGTACGGTGGTAGATGTAGATGTACGATGGTAGATGTACATGTACGGTGGTAGATGTACGATGGTAGATGTACGGTGGTACATGTACGATGGTAGATGTACGGTGGTAGCTGTACGGTAGTAGCTGTACGGTGGTAGATGTACATGTACGGTGGTAGATGTACGATGGTAGCTGTATGGTGGTAGATGTATGGTGGTGCATTTAACATTTTACATTTTACGGTGTAATTCAGCTGCTCTTGCACAGGTTGCTGGATACTGAGTTTAATAGCAATGATTAAACCAGTGGGTATCTCAGAGTTTGGCCTTTAAGTGGATAGCTCTTGATGGGTTTTTTAAAGTTTCTGTGTGTGCATGCATGTGTGTGCGTGTGTGCGGTGTGTGTGTGCGAATGTGTGTGTGTGTGCGCGTGTGTGTGTGTGTGCGCATGTGTGTGTGTGTGCGCGTGTGTGTGTGTGTGTGTGTATGTGTGTTGTATATATGCTTTTATATAACCTCCATGCTAGAATGTTAGTGGTATTAATTGCATTTCTTTCATTTGGCATTGCTACTGCTGGCAAGTGATTAGAAAATTGCTTCCAGTTGAAAAAATTGGCTTCCATTACTTTCTCACACACATAGACACACACACACACACACACACACACGCGCGCGCACACACACACAAACACACATATACACACACACGCGCACACACACACACATATACACACACACACACACTCTCTCTCTCTCTCTCTCTCTCTACTCCAAAAGTAATCATCATGTAGTCTTAGCGCTGCCTCTTTCATGAATACATTTATCTCAAATTTCCATCCTGGTTTTGTAGTTGCTCACTTATTTTTTATTTTGAAAGCATGTTGGGAAAGCAGATTATTCTCTCTCTCTCTCTCTCTCTCTCTCTCTCTCTCTCTCTCTCTCTCTCTCTCTCTCTCTCTTCCTTTCCCACACATTTTCTCAGTCATTTCAGACAGGCCTCCACCCATCATCCGCCAGGGTCCCACCAACCAAACCGTGGCGGTGGACGGGACAGTTGTGCTGGGTTGCCAGGCGACTGGGACCCCCGCCCCCACCATCTTGTGGAGGAAGGATGGGGTTCTCGTGTCCACCCATGATTCCCGACTCAAGCAGCTCGAGACGGGGGCTCTGCAGATACGCTACGCCAAGGTACAAGATGGAGCAGACCATTCTGCCACGAGTGGGGGTGTATTAACACTCTGGGAAAATGTCCCTTAAAGGATCCTAAATTGTAATAATAAATGCAGGAGAGTAATTCTGTGTCTGGCTTTGTGTATGTGTTTGAATATGTGAGTGGGTTGCTGTGTGCTGGGTGTGTGTGTGTTGTGTTATGTTATATCCATTATTTACACAGTGAAAAGCTGACTATTCAGTGGGTGTCAATCAAATTGCTAACACTCACACAGGCCAGCACACACACTTGTACTGTCACTCACTCATCATATTCATGAACTACCACGCTTGTGGAGATGGGGGAGGGGCAGGGGGCGTGGCTCTGTTGACGCTTTACACAGATGGGTGACTGCCTTTCCATTGCGCTGAGGTTAAAGGTCATTTCAACATAGGTTGTCAGAACGTGCTTTTAATTAATATAGACATTTCACCCAGTGACAGCCCCCTAAGAGAGAGAGAGAGAGAGAGAGAGAAAGATAGAAACTGACAGACAAAGAGAGAGACAGAGAGAGAGACGGTCTGTTTAACCTCAGGCAGTGTACATTAATGAGTGTAATTTATTCTGCAGATAAGACAACAGCTGAACATTAGATACCTTTATTCTCTTCAGCATTTTTACTACTTTTTTTTGGTTTTTTACTAATCTCCAATGAGAGCTCTGTGGATGTCTGTGGTGTAGGTCTCCTTGTGCTAGGTTCTAGGCATTAGGCACTGGTGCGAAATACAGTCTCCCTCTTGCCCTGAGGTGTCTGTCATCAGCACATGCAGACTGGCCTTCCTAGTACACTAATTGTGTGTCTTATTAGCCCGGGCCAATGTCTTTTCCATTTGACGGGGACACTCTTGTTTCTTGACCCCCTCTGGCTCTCATACCTGCTACCACCCTGTGTGTGTGTGTGTGTGTGTGTGTGTGTGTGTGTGTGTGTGTGTGTGTGTGTGTGTGTGTGTGTGTGTGTGTGTGTGTGTGTATGTGTGAGAGAGAGGGGTGTGTGTTGACAGCAGGGGTAAAGAGAGGACATTAGAGTGACAGTAATAACTGTTAGGGTGCAGGAAGAGGGAAGGGTGGATTCGATACTAAAAATAGAATGAACACCTCTGGTTTTCCTGGTGAATTGTGGAAATGGTGGAATTCAAATCAAAGGTGGAAATACACAATGGAAATAATGGTTAATAAAAAAAGTCAATTATCATAAAAAAAAAAACAACAACTCTTCTCTGTGTGACAGCTGGGAGATACAGGCGTGTTCACGTGCATCGCGTCCACGCCCAGCGGAGAGGCGTCGTGGAAGGCTTACCTGGAAGTGCAAGGTGCTGATGGCCCGTCTGATGAACAGACACGCTAGAAACAGGAACCGGACTGGGGGAAGGAGAATGAGATTGAAATTAAACCTGAATAGCTCAGTAATTGCTTGTCTCCTTTCTTCATGCCCATTTGACATGCGAGTGAGTGATAGAAGAGAGAGAGAGAGAAGAGAGAGATAGAGTTAGAGAGAGAGTTTTTTTCTAATGCCTTCCTGGATGTTCACTGCATTATTGTTCTTCCTCCATTATTATTCCAGAGCCGGGCGTGGCCGTGCAGCCAGACAGACCCACAGACCCCAACCTGATTCCCAGTGCGCCTTCCAAACCGGAGGTGACGGACGTGACCCGCACATCTGTGTCACTGTCCTGGAAGCCAGACCTCCACTCTGGGGCCACGCCTACCTCATATGTCATAGAAGCCTTCAGGTAGGACCTCGCCCCCTCGATGTTAGGAGACGGACGTGCTGCTGTGACTAATCAGATTTCGTCTCTGCGAACCCTCAGCAGAAACCTGTCTAGCAGAATTGAAAGGTCTTGAATGGGAAGTATCTCACAATGCAGAAAGTGCAATATATGGGCCATGATTTGGGGTGTTGTGATAGCTGGTCATGTTCCTTTTATAGCTCTGTCAACAGGCCTGATGTAGGTTGTGTATCCTCTAACTGTAGACATGGTTATGAATACATAGACAAGCAAAAAATTATTTACACTAAGCACACACACATACTCCAATTATTTAAGATTTACACTAAGATCAGTAAATATATGTGGAGGGTTCAAGGGTTTCAGTATTGATTCAGTGTCATGAAATTTTAAATCGTGATTCACTGATGTATCATGGCCATCATATGTTTTATTTATACAGTGCCTCTCTGACACTCAACGAAGCTTTAGATAGTGTACATAACAGAGTTATAAGAAAGGCACAGATAAGAAAGGAACGAATAATAGTATATGAAGAGGAAAACTTTCAAGAAGAGATTTGAAATATGAACTAGAGGAGGTGTCTCAGAGGTCCTGAAGGTCCTGCCAAAGACCTGCTGTCCCAGAAGGTCAGTCTGGTGGTGAAGGGCTCTTGAATGTGAGAAAGATAAGCGTGAACCAGAAATGAGTGACAGGTAACCAACGTAGCCGCGGCATCGTGGACGTGAGGTGTGAAGATCATCTCACGTTTTGTAGTTCTCTAACAGACTTTTCAGTGTGTTGAGTTTTAGCGTGTAGACAAGAGCAATAAACAGAGCGGCTCAAGACAGCAGCTTACAGAGGCGAGGGGTCGTGTTTGGATCAGAACCAGAACAACGACGGGCATAGTTAAATACGCCATGTTGAGTTTCATGTGAAGGTATCAAACCCCGCTCAAACCTGACAGCTCCATCGTCAGCCTTCTCCGAGGAGTTATGCAGGCTGGGTGCGTGGGGTTACGGGCGTTGTAGCGGTACTTGTGTTTGTCAGGGTTGAAGCCAGCAAAGTTTGCATCCACCCAGAAATCCAGATGAGAAAGACCAGGGCAAGTCACATGAAGCTTAACAGTGAAGAAAATGGTTGGTCACTGATTGGTCTGGTAGACTGGTCACTTTTAAAAGATGTGAATAAACACTAGGATGAAAAGGCCCTGAATACATGTCTATTAAAGTCATTAAGCCCCATGGTCACCACTCCTTTAGGTCAGAGGTTAGCCCGTAATTGGCAAGAGCAGCAAGCCAGGAGTCAAAGCCAGTTATATTTCTGAGGTTTTGGACCTGCAGAGTATCTGAATCAGATAAGAATGTTTTAAATGACCAGCTAGAGAAGAAATGGCACAAAAACAACTTTTGAGAAGAAGATTAGAAGAAAGAGGCGGAGTCAAGCTCCCAGGATGTAGAGCCTTATTTAGGACTGAGTTCAGACACATTGATGGAATCCATCCTAGAGCAACTGGAGAACACACTGTCCCTACGTCCTTGAGTCCCTACGTCCTTGAGGGAGAGAGGGAGGTGCTAGAGAAGCAAAGAGCAACGAGGAAATTATGGTGCATTGTGCTGCTGCAATCTACAAAAGCTTCAGAGTGTTCAGAGGCACTTGGAGTTGAAGTATGAGGTTTGAGAGGTGTGCTGATTGGCCTGAACACAGGGTGGGGCCTGAAGCTCAATCTGCTATTGTGGTGTTTGGAAAATGCTGTATTGGTGTTAAGTCTGCTGTAGGGGTGTTTGGTAACGGTGTTAAGACCGCTGCAGTGGTGTTTGGTAAGGGTGTTAAGTCCGCTGCAACGGCCTCCCTACAGTCATGCGTCGGGGAGCAGCTGGCAGACCCTGGCTGAGCACGTGAAGATGGAGAGGTTCATTCTGAAGGGCCTGAAGCCCAGTGCTGTCTACCTGTTCCTGGTGAGAGCCGCCAACGCCTACGGCCTCAGTGACCCGAGCCCAGTCAGTGAAGCCGTCAAAACCCAGGGTGAGTTCCCCCATCACACACGGCCAGGATCCGTGTGCAGAAATATAGTGTATTGGTTTCAAGGGCAGTGGCTCTCTGTGTGATGTGTAAAAATAAATTTTTTCCTTTGTGTGTGTGTATGTGTGTGTGTGTGTGTGTGTGTGTGTGTGTGTGTGTGTGTGTGTGTGTGTGTGTGTGTGTGTACATGTAGACATTCCTCCCACCAGCCAGGGAGTTGAACACGGCCAGATCCAGAGGGAGCTTGGAGATGTTGTTATCCACCTCCACAATCCCACAATCCTCTCCTCCTCTTCCATCCGAGTACAGTGGACAGTGAGTGTCACATTCTTCACCTTTAACCCCTCCCACCAACAACAGCCCCGCCCCTGACCAGACGTGCAGAACCGTGGCACAGAGCGGGCCGCCTCTCTGCCCCTGCCTCGTGGACCTTTGCGTCTCAGAACCGTGCTGGACTCCCCGGTTCCTCCGGGGTCCTTCACACTTTCACAGGGACTTAATGAGAAGCAGCCGGTGCAACGGCAAATTTTACTGGGTTGGATTTCTGGAACATTAAGCTCTTTACAAGTCTGTGCCTTTCTCTCCGCATTAGAACCAGATGGAGCAGGTCCCACTCTTCTGTTTACATAACAGCTCCTGGGCTACTGATTTATAGCAAAAAAAAACCTCCTTAAATCAACATGCTATATATATATGAACATCACCATTATTCTTTTAGTTATTTTTACTCTTCATTTTGTAGAGTTTGCATGTTTTGAGTGACAAGCCCTTTAAAAATGCAACTGTTCTTTAAAGATTACCTCAGAATTATTTATTTTGGGCAACGTCGTGCGAGATGTGTCGCACTGCTGCGGGACGCCCCGAAAACCACGAGACGTCACAGAGCACCGCGGAGGAAGCAGCCGCTTCCTGCCGGACACTTTCATGATATTGCGGTTTGCGTCTGCAGCTGAAGGCTGTCGAGCGCGTTGGATTTAGTCCAGGCCCGACGGCATCCTCCTACATGCTAGCTGTCCCGCGCAGATCCAGAGGGAGGGGTTACACCGTTACACCAGGGGTTACACCATCCGGGACTGGGGGGGGGGGGGGGCTGACCCCAGCAAATCACGGCCTGGTCGGTTCGTGGAGCCGGACGTGGGTCTGGTGTGATTTACTGGGACGCGTGAAGAGAGCAAAGAGTGTCTGGTTTATGTTTCTGGTGCCTGTACCTCAGCCGTGGGGTCAGTGTGGGTGTGAACATGCTGCACCTGTTAGCTACACCTACTACACCTGACATCCGCCTAGTATATGATGCTCCCCAGGCGGTGACCAGCATCCTCTAACCTGCACTATTCGCTGTGCCTTCAGGTGGAGCAGCAGTCCCAGTACATCCAGGGCTTTAAGGTGATGTACCGGGTGTCGTCCGAGGCGGGCCAGACCCGGGGCGACTGGGGCGTGTTCGAGGTGCAGAGTCCGGCGGAACACACGGCCGTGGTCACTCAACTGAGAAAAGGCACGACCTACGACTTCAAAGTGCGGCCCTTCTTCAACGAGTTTCAGGGCACGGACAGTGACGTCAAAGTGGGCAAGACCCTGGAGGAAGGTAAGGCCCGTCGGGCTGTGCGACCCGTCTGAGCTGCCGTCTCTCACCGCGGTATTTCGTTGGCGTCTCTCTCTCTCTGGCTCTAACATTTAGCACTTTATTACAGTTGTAGTGACTCCAGTGCAGTGCTCAGACAAATGCCATACTAGCTGTTCACAGGGTGTGACTGTCTGTGACTTCCCGAATCCACTTGGTGTGTGTGTGTGTGTGTGTGTGTGTGTGTGTGTGTGTGTGTGTGTGTGTGTGTGTGAGAAAGTAGGAAATGACTGTGAAAAAAGGCAGCTGGATTTGGTTTTCTACCCTTTGATTGCTCACAAGGGTCTGGTTGTATTCTGGAGGCCTATTCAGCCTCACACTCTGGAGGAGGGGCTGAAGTATTTATATACGCAGTTCATAATCATCATCATCTTCATCATCATCGTCATCAAGCAAAAATAGTATTTCAGAGCTTTGATACGTTCACTTGTATGCTGATGACTTTCCTTTTGTTAAACTCTGCATTAGGGTGCATCAATTCTCTCTCTCTCTCTCTCACACACACACACACACACACACACAGATCTATAAGAGTTGTTGTGTTTCTCAGCCCCCAGTGCTGCTCCGAGGGGTGTGGTGGTGAAGGAGAGCAGAGACAACGGCACAGCCATCCTGCTAACCTGGCAGGCCCCTCCGGAGGACGACCAGAACGGGGTGGTCCAGGAGTATAAGGTGAGAGTCGGGGGTGGGGAGGGCGGGACAGGGGCCCGATGGACATGAGGGTCCACTGACGTGGTCACCCTTAGTCACCCAGCCACTCACACTCTTTCATGTCCTCCGCTGGGTTGGCCCTGGGAAATGCGCTCGCCAAGGTCTCTGGAACAAAGTGGTGAAATGCTGCCACCTACTGGACGCCACGGAGACATATCGTTGAATCTTGCAAAGGGCGTTTTGAAAATTCCTTTGATGCACCAGTGCACCATTCATTATAGATTAATGCTGTATCACTATGAATGAGTTATTACAGAATGCATAATTTTTCTCTGTTCAGTTCTAGACTCCCAATATATTACCTACATTTTCAGTGGATTATTTACAGACTTCCACTACATTGCTCACAGGAGTCCGTGTCATTTACATCTACATGTCTTCCCAGTCTCCTGCCCTAACCACAGTCTCCCCGGGCCTCGTGCGGCTCGGCTTCCGGTGCCCCCTTCACAGCGCTTTACTTTTTAATGGGACTCTAGCGTGATGTCATTAAGAATTGCGGATTACATCTGAGCGGAGGAGGGTGTGAAGTTGTCGCTAATTTTCCAGGTAAACGGTTCCTGGCAAAGGGAGGGGCGTTTTGCGAGTCATTTCATGCTTGTTAAGTCTGACACGAGAGCGTTACTCTCCCCCATTCGGTTCACCTGCCCACCGGCAGTGAGAAGCAAGAAATCACCAGAGAAACACCTCAAAAGAGCCGTGGAGGATTCTGGGGCTGCGATGCCTCCCCCGGGGGCGCCGTGGTGGCAGCTTAGGCTCGTTGGCATTGCTGGGTCGGTGGTAACGCAGCCCGCCAGTACAGGGTGTAGCACACGCGGCCCCCACCTCCACCCACGACCCCTCCGGGCTGGCTTAGCCGGAGCAGCAGTCAGCTTTTTGCCCACAGTTGCCTTGCTTGGGGAGTAATTTTATTACGGCGGTGTAGTAGTTTTTCATGCGGTTAGACAGGAGCTGCACAGAGGGCAGTTCGTTATGGTTCTGAAGCAGGAGAACCAGCTCTGGGTTGAGTGGCCAGTACGATAACTCAATTTCTCGAGAAGAAAAACACGAGCTTTATTTCTTTCTAGACAGGTTTCCATTTCAGCGGATTTGAGGCTGCTGTTTCCCCTTAACTGCACGGGTCTCCTGGTTATGTGGTGGCTTGTCTGCACTGCAGATGGTGTGATAGAAGTCTCGTTATTTCTGAGGAATCCACAGAATTGCATCTTAAGAGATACGACGTGTGACATCACAACATTCCAGGCTTTGGGCATGACGTGAACGCTAACGGTGTCCCACGCTAACGGGTCTCTCTCCTCTCACGCACCCCCAGATCTGGTGTTTGGGTAACGAGAGCCGTTACCACATCAACCGCACGGTGGACGGGTCCACGTTCTCCATCCTGATCTCGGGCCTCGTCCCCGGGGTCCGCTACGGCGTGGAGGTGGCGGCCAGCACGGCTGGGGGGCCCGGCGTGAAGAGCGAGCTCACCTACTTCCAGTTAGGTGAGTGATTACCCCTCCCACAGAGTCACTGGGCCACTGGACCCAGGGGTGCTTTTTTTGGGCTTTTCTTAAAGTTATGACTGTTATAAACCTGCAAACATTTGTAATAAACTAACTAAAGTGCTCCAGTGTTGCTCTGCTCAGATTTCAAAAGCATAGTTTATATGTAGATAGTAATTAATAAGGAATATAGTTGTATGTTTTGGCTCATCGTCTCCAGAGGCATCTGTGCGAGTGGTTAAAGGGTTAGCTGAAATAATTAGATCAACAGTGTTTCAGGCTGGACAAGTGCCAGATGAGATGCTTGATTGACAGACGAGCTTCTAAATTTGATCAGCATTAATTCACTCTAAATTCATTCGAATTTAACCGTGATCGGAACCTCGATTAGTGTCGGTCTGCTGGCAACAAAAGAGGGAAAAATTCTTTTTCCATCGGAAGCCTACAGATAAAGAGCAAACGTTTGACAGAACGTCAGAATGTAAAGCACTCTGCAACAAGACGGGATGAAGCCAAGCACATGCTCGCGATAAGGGCTGATGGATGAGTTTATTACCGATTTCTCGCATGCATCTGGAAGAAGTTTTGCGGATTCCGAGGTTTTCACTTTACGTTAGGCCTGCAACACGAACATACCGAAAGGAGATGCGAAGATTGTCAAAGTTTTGAGATGCTCGCTGAAGCATGACAGGTGTATGAAACGTTACGTGTGAGTAGCTGAAGGCAGTGAACGTTGCCCAGAGAGGATCGGGCCAACCGAGTCCCTCCACTCCAACTGTTCTTACTAGTAGCTTCTCATGGCCTGGAGGAAGAGGCTTTACCCGTCCAGATAGAGAGGAGAGGGAGATGGAGAGAGAGAGTGAGGGATTAACACGTAGAAGAGTAAATGAGATGGAGCTGTGGGCTTGGGGCAAAGCTTCGGGAGCAGGGGGTCGCGTTTGGGGAATGGTCTTCTGGAAGTGTTCTTGCCTCAGGTTTTTATGAAAAGTGACTGTGACATGAAACTCAAAGACAGTAAGGTGGAAACACTGGGGAAAAGGAATGTGGGGTGGGGAGAAGGGATGTGTCTTTTGGGGAGGACAACCTCATCTCTCTGGGCTGGGGACTGTACGACAGAGACAGAAGGTTGCAGATGAAGTAGATTCACCATGTTCTTCTTCTGAGGAGATACACACATACCTTGCTAGTGAAGACAGCTCGTCCTTGTTTTTAACAAGTCTACATGACGACAGTAAAATCTATTTTCAAAATTTATGAAAGTCAGTGTTGCACAAACAGCACATATGGTCTCTTGTCTCTTCCTTTGTCGACGTCTCCGTTTGTCTCTGTCTCTCCGTCTTGTGTCTCCCGCTGTCCGTGAGCCAGACTCCACAGGGCGGATGACCCAGACGGTGGTGGACCCAGACAACACGCTGTCGCAGCAGATCTCAGACGTGGTGAAGCAGCCGGCCTTCATCGCGGGCATCGGCGCCGCCTGCTGGATCATCCTGATGGTGTTCAGCGTCTGGCTGTACCGGCACCGCAAGAAGAGGAGCGGCCTGAGCTCCAGCTACGCCGGCATCCGCAAAGGTACGGCCCGGCATGGCCCGGCTCGGCCCGGCACGGCCCGGCACGGCGAGACGAATGGGGTCATCGGTGTTGCATTCTGTTGGTGTGGAAGAGTGCGGCGCTCAGAACTGCGTTTAACGTGCAAAAAAGCTTTGAGTCGTCCTTGATGCTGGAGTTTGGGGGGAAAAAAACCACCTGTGAGACGCTGTCTCCTGTTTTCGTCTGATCTTTCAAAGTGACCTTTGAAGTGCTCTCGCCACAGAGCGCTCAGAACAGGAATGTGTGTGTGTGTGTGTGTGTGTGTGGGGGGGGGGGGGGCAGTTGTGCTTTCACGTTCTTGCTTTTGCTTTTTCTCTGTACATTTTTGCAGCTCTTTACGTGGAAAAGATTTTTTTTTTTATATCTGGCAACCACCTCCAGACGCTCCACCACAACGTCTGGCTCCCACGTCTGCCCGACTTCTAGCTCGTCTCCTCGAACGAATCCAATTTCAATCTGAACATTATTGCGAAGGCCGGTGCTTTTGACATGCTGCTCACATCTCCTTTGATATTCAAAGAGTAAAAGCCACCGTACAACAGCGATAGTTCTCGCCCTGTGTGTCCTTGCTTCACAAACGTTTTCGAGTCTTTTCATTCAGCGAGAGCGGGAGGTTGAACCGGGGGTCGCTCTTTCATACCCGCGGTGCTGTTCGCCGCTGTTTTTCCCAACTCCGTCGTTATGCGTCGTATATACCGTTTGCTCTGGAGGATGCTGGAATTCTTACAGGCGGAACCGGAGCTCTGCTAGCGTGAGGAACCTCACTTCACAACCGCACGAACATTATCACACTCTGAACTCTGAACTCCAACACGTCTTACGACACGGACGCCGGACGCAGGCTTAGATTAAACGTTTACGCGATGTCACAAAGGGAGCGATGCCGTGACAACGTAGGCCTTTCCTTACAGTGGAGTTACAGTGGAGTTACAGTGGAGTTACAGTGGAGTTCGGCCCACACGCACCCAGTCCAAGTCTGGTACAACTGAACCATGGGTTGGAGCAAAAACACGGAACTGGATCTATAATATATATATATATATATATATATATATATATATATATATATATATATATATATATATATATATATATATATATATATATATATATATATCCCTGTTGGCAGCCAGTTATATAAGAAACACTCCCATCAAAACTCCAGACAGCCCGGAGGCAGTCACACCCCCTTGTCCCTGGGCACTTTGATGTAGCTATCATCTCCTCCATTTGCATGGTCACACAGCATGGCCCACACACCAAGCATCTGTCTCTGTTTACATCTTAACACATAAATTCACATGATGGCAGCATCGAAAAAGACACACTGCTCATTTCACGGGCTGGGACCTCGGAGCGATGCCAGGCGACTAGACAAATGCCAAAGGGTGGTGTTCAAAGGTGGAGAGGTAGGAAAAGACAGCATGAATAGCAGACACTGGCCCAATGCATTGGTGGTTCATTACATGTTGTGGAACCTCTTGTGTCATCGGGCCCTTGGACGTTCAAAAACGAAGGCTCGCATGCGGATTATCACAAAAAAAGAGGCCGCGGGGAGGAGATATCCCCAAGACGCCTGAACCCTATCGTTTGGGTCCTCAAACGGCCGCTTTAAGACCGTGGTTGGTAGCTCCGGGCGTGTCCAGATACACTGTATCCTGTGTCTGCTGAGAAGCTCAGCGGTGCAGGCCTCCGCTCAAGCTCTGGAGTATCACACGTGACGCCAGCGCTCCATTAAACAAAACAATAGTTTTCACGTTGCTGGGAAGAAGAGGTAGAGTCACCGGGTTCTGCCACACCGGGCTTCCGGATCGGGTTTCCTTACACGTGTTTTTCTGCTGTGTGTGGGTGTCCACCTTCGTAAGCTGGTGCCTGCAGTTGCCTGTTATAAGGTCGTGAGCTTGTATTTTAACCTGGTGAGCTGTTTGTGACTCTTTTGGACTTTGCGGGACTGATTTGTGTTTGTGCTCTTCTCTCTGCCATGTACCGCCCGCCGGACCTGCAGTGCCGTCCTTCACGTTCACACCTACAGGTGAGAGCTGCAAGTCCAACATCACAAGATCTCAGTCCACACCTTCCAAAGGCGCGTGCGAGAGAATTATGGAGTTTAAGGGAGTAGGAGCCCAACACTCATTGTTCTTCACAGACCACTTCCTGCAGATGATCCAGCCAAGATTCATGTGGGACGATCCACGTGGACAGTCACGTGAGAATTGCAGGACTAAGTAGCAAGGATGTAGGGTTTACGGGTTAGGGTGTAGGGTTTAGGGTGTAGGGTTTAGGGTGTAGTGGATGGCCCTGTTTTTAGGTGGAATCAGTTTTATCTACATTCTGTCCACTTTGCTTCCAACGCATGTGTGGGTGTCGGCCAGTCAAACTCCACGCGGTGGAGACACGGCCAATGATAGCAGAGCAGGCCTAGCTCGGCCAGCACGCTCCCTGGTTAAAAATACAGCTCTCCACAAGAAAAGGGCACTGCAGCCTCCACAAGGCTGCCAAACCTTTGTGCCTACAGCCAAAGAGCCACTCCACTAAAGAGGAGCCTGTTAGACCCACACAGAGCGGTTCAAAGCAGCCTGCTGCTCAGGGCCTCTCCCGGGGGCCGGCCACCAGACACCAGAACTCACACGGCCCAATTAGAGAGCTCGGAGAGTGGCTGTGGCCAGGGTGGGTTTTCCAGAGCAGCGAAGCAACGTGCTAGCGTTTCCACGCCAACCTCCAGGGCCCAACACACACCGCCATGGTGTTTGTGGCAGAGTGATCATTTTGTTACCTCCGTTTCTGATTATAAGAGAGTGTAAGAAGGTGGCGGTGAAGGTTGGAATGGTGTGCGATTCTCGTGCTTCCCTCCGTGTGAGTGGGTGTGAGGCGTGATTGCTATCGGTGACAACCTGCTTAACATCGAGTGGAGCTCAATGTATCCATGAGAGGATCCGTGAACGCTAACCACCCCAGCACCGCCTCTCCAATCAGGGTTCATGCATCTAAAAATGGAGGGTGTCACTGCTAGACACTTCAGTGTTTCGGGCCAAAATGTGTCGGCGTACGAGTGTGATTGAGGAGGTTATCGATGCAGGAGCGTGCATGAGCGTGCTAGCGAGTGGAGTGGAGTCAGGGAAGGTCAGAGCAACCGCAGGCCGCACTCCGGCCAAGGGTTAGTGGCACTGGGATGAGAGGCGGAGTTTATCTCTGGCCAAGGGTTAGTGGCACTGGGATGAGAGGCGGAGTTTATCTCTGGCCAAGGACTAGTGGCACTGGGATGAGAGGCGGAGTTTATCTCTGCGAGCCACGGTGGAGAGGGAGAACTCTCGGCGAGAGTGGCCCACTTCAAGCCCACAGTCGTGGGGCGGCCAAGGCACTTGTGTATACACACACACACACACACACACACACAAACATACACACACATTTATGTATTTTTCATAGTATACAGCACAAAATGTCTCTTAGTAAACCAGCATGACAGGCATGGGAGGCTTTAATGTGCCTGTTGGTCTGTCTCGAGTTCATCAGTGTTGGGAGCGTGAGCGCCATCTGTTGTTATGTATGCATAATATACACGTGCCCTTATGGCTTTTGCTGTTATTGATGTTTGCTTTCTTCTGCAGTTTCCTATCAAAGGGGAGGGGAGGCTGTCAGCAGTGCTGGGAGGTAAGTTATGAAACCATCGCCGATAGGTGGTTCAGTGTAATTGCTTCTTTGGGGCACTAGGGGGCAATATTGGCTTTGCAGTGATGTTTTCAGCCGCAGCGATGGAGAATGCACGCCCTGTTCCATGAAGCTGACAGAACACTGAGACAAAAGCTCATGGCCTCCCTTCATGGGCCTCTTGTCTGCCTTTTGTCTGCAAAAATGAGCTGTATTTCCTCATCAGTCTGTGCTGTGTCATCACGGCCACTGCAACCAGTGCCAGTGCACCGCACACACCAGTGAGGCTGCGGTGTTTGGGAGGGGGCATCAGATAAGTCGTGTTCTGCTCCGCTGGTGGGGAGGGGGGGGGGGGGGTGTTTCTCATCAACCATGGGGTTGGCAGCGGTCTCCTAGCACTGAACGCTGACTTTAAAGTCCTGGCTCCACATCTTTGATGAATGTCGCTGTAGATCAGACCTTCACTGTCTCTGTCAGTCTCTCTCTCTCTTTGACCTTGTGTCAGACTTTCTGGTCGAGTGGCGTCTTTGTGTCATGTCCGCTCTGTAATTCTTCTGGTCGGTGGTGTTTCACTGTGACTGGGGCAGAGTGCTTCTGACGTGTGTGGCCCAGCTGTGGGCTGAACCAGGATCAGCTGTGTCCTGAAAACAGCCAGCAGTGACAGAATATTGAGCAGAGAACCTGTATAACAGAGTGAGAGAGAGAGCTGCTATAGCTTTGAGCTCTAAAAACACAATTTTGTTTGAGGGATAACAAGTGCAGGAGAAAATACTCTGTGATTTACCAGAAATACCTACAGAAGCCCTTACAGCCTTGAATGGATTTAAACAGTGATTTCTTCTAATGATAATGAAGTGTATTGACGTGCCTTCATAAGCAGGGTGGTGTTCCCTCTGCGTGTGCGTGTGCGTGTGTGTGTGTGCGTGTGTGTGTGTGTGCGCGTGTGTGTAGGCCTGGTCTACTGAACATCGGTGAGTCAGCCACTCAGCCCTGGCTGGCAGACACGTGGCCCAACAACTGCACCAGCCAGAACGAGTGTAGCATCAACTGCTGCACCTCCAGCAACGGCAACAGTGATAGCAACCTGGCCACCTACAGCCGCCCTGGTGAGTGTGTGTGTGTGTGTGTGTGTGTGTGTGTGTGTGTGTGTGTGTGTGTGTGTGTGTGTGTGTGTGTGTGTGTGTGTGTGTGTGTGTGTGTGTGTGTGTGTGTGTGTGTGTGTGTGTGTGTGTGTGTGTGTGTGTGTGTGTGTGTGTGTGTGTGTGTGCGCGCGTGAGAGAGATCTGCTGATGGGCTGTTCTAAGCAGTGAGTAAAGGTCTTATGGGCTCTACTCTGCCAGATAATCAAATTGGCCCACTGATTTCCATATCGTTGTTATAGCCCCTAAATGCAATTCCCCCTAAGTGCTTATTTAGGAAACAGGAAGCACTTGCAGAGGTCAGGGAGAGAGGGAGGGAGGGAGGGAGAGAGAGAGCCCCTAGGAGAGCACCTCCATACGTGATGGTGGGTGCTGATGGAGCAGAAGTAGGTTCCACTAGGGCAGGGTGGAGGAAGACTGATGAAGCACCTCCAGGTGTTGGGGGTTTTTTTTTGCGGGTGTCAGCAGTGACTTCACAGGAAAAAGAGAGCTGGGTTGTCCCAGCTCACACACACACACACATTCAGAATTATGACACACAAGCTGCACTTATATAAATACCTCACCGTATTGCCTGCATGCCTGCCTTGCACGCTGGTTGTGAAGTGTGTGTGTGTGTGTGTGTGTCGCTGCTAACACCACCATGTGCCCCGCTCACCTCTCTCAAGCGAGAGGAAGAGTGACCAATGGCAAGGCCGCATGCCCAAGCCACACCCCTCCGGCCGCACGCCTGGGGTGTGCGCTGCCTCAGAGGCTTTGGGTGGACGGCCCCAGGGTCTTGGTTTCCCCTGACAACCCCACTGCTTTCCAATCAGGATTAGACTGCATGGACGATTTGAATATTTTATGAATGTGGGGGGGGTCGGGTTTGCCGGAAGGAAGCTGTTTTTGACGGATCTGTAGGGATGTAGTAGAGAGTCCGGTTCTCCAGTAACAGGTGTGGGTTCCAAAGAACTCCACACTGGTGGAGATTCACTATCCACCGCAGAGATTCAGCCCTTCACACTGATTATCATATTTAATAGATCATAATAGGATGTACAGATGTTGTATTCTCAGTGCCCACCTAATGTAGGTCAGTTCGGACATAAATATAAACATATATATATCATACCTGGCACGCAGAAAACCTGAACATAAATTTCAACGTTAATTCGTGAAGCTGTGATCAGATAAAGTCCACATGTCCTCACACACACGACTCTGGAAGGCCGTTAGCCAGACCTGTCCCCTCCTGTCCCGCCACACAGCTGACTGCATCGCCAGCTACGCCAGCCAGCTGGACACCAAACCCAGCAACCTGCTGGCGTCCGACTCGGGCCTGTACAGCGACGTGGATCTCACCGGCAAGCTGGGCGAGATGAAGACCTTCAACAGCCCCAACCTGAAGGACGGCCGGCCCACGCCCTACGCCACCACGCAGCTCATTCAGGCCGGCCTGGCGGCCAATCACGGCGGCCACCTCGGTACGGGCGTCTGTGGCGACCTCGGCGAGAAGCAGGCCTGGAAGGGCGTCCTGGGCGGCCCTCAGAAGCAGGAAGTGACCTCGCAGCTGCAGTACAACATCATGGAGCAGAACAAGCTGAACAAGGGTGAGTGTGGAGTTGGAGGGGGCGTTGGCGCCCCCCGGTGGCTAACGGTGTCTTTTATTTGGCTTAACTTAGCGATCCAGAGGTTTGCGTGGGTGCAGACGCACGATAGCTGCTTTGTTCGTGCCTAAGGGCCGTTTCCAGTAAGATTGATGACTCACGGCATTTCACAGAAGAATACCGTCACTGTATCCCCATGAATGTCTGGAGCTGCGTCAGCGCTCTGGTCCGGACGTGCCGGCCCGTGCGGACCACAGAAACCGTCTCCTACAGACACCTTCACTTCTTCACATCTTGCTCCTTTCACTTTCCGCATCTGGCTTTCTGTTTTGGACCGTCTCCCTGTTCTCTCTCTCCTTCACGCACACACACACACACACCCTCTTCTCCGGTTACGAGCGGCAGTAGCCCAACCATGAGCTCAGCGCACGGTGTTTCTCTGCGTTTGTGTTCATTGTCTCGCTGTTTTAAAAACGGTGGTGAAAAAATGAACCTGCTCTTAGCTATCAGCTGTCCTTTGAACTGGGTAAAGCCACTGGTTTGAAATTACCGTCTCGGTACAATAGAACGTAACCAGAGCTGGGAGGTTTTATGGGAGTCTTTCTTTGCCTCCCGTTCTTACACGTTTAGAAAGACAAGTGTTTTCTTTTTCGGCTTTCGTAGCGACAAGCATTTTGCATGTGTCTAACAGCATGTTGGTATGATATTTCACACTGTTTTCAAAGGACAATTGCAACCAGTCACTTAAAAGTCAGTTTGCAGTCATGCTTCTACTGGTTTACCTGTATGTTTCGGGGTTTTTTTTTTCTTTTCATGCTGGGATACGTTGCACTAATCTCCCTTTATCCTTGGATTACTCTGCACGGACGAACTTTCCAAATACGACACAACTGCACTGCACTGAAATCAGCTTTGTTCTGCGCTCATGTATTTGTGTTACACACGCATGCATTTGAAAACACCGTCCCTATGTTGGAGCTGATGGAGTTCTTCATGTAAACCCCCAGACCACTACAGAGGTGGAGAGAGTGGGATGCCTGCCACCATCCCCTACAACCAGTGTCCCGAGCCCCCGCCCGCCGGCACCTACAGCAGCTCCGACCGGGGCAGCAGCACGTCCGGTAAGAAGCCGAGGCCCGCGGGTTGAACACAGAAGGGCGCTGTAGGAAGTCCGATCCCCCGACCTATAGCTTTACTGCGCTCACCTCGTCTGCGGCTGGACCCAATGAGCTCCGGCACGTTTTACGGTCAGATCTTCGAATCCTCTTCTGTTATCCTCTAAGGTCGGCGGTCTGACTGTGCACGAAGGCTGCATCCTGTCAGCCTTTATTAGCCCTGTCGGACTGACCTGGGATCGACCACAGCGAGTGTTTACACGTGTTTACAAGGGCTTACACGTGCACCGTAAAGGCGTTCAAAAACGCAAAATAGATGCTTATGAATTCGGCGATAGTGGACGCATAAGAATTTACGCACGCAAGCAAAGAACGGGTCGTGCATCGAGAGATGGTTGTACAGAGTTAACGTCTCGGTACGTAACACTGACTGAACCAAGGCTGGATAGCCCAGCGCTGCGACTATGAAGTAGGTGTATGTAAACTGGACCTATGAATAATACAGCCATGTTGGGACAGAACCAGGGTTTAGATACCCACCCAGCAGTATTCTGAGTAAACCTCTAATTCTAGTGGCCAGGATCACAAGATGTGTAGATGAGTGTGTATAAGTAGTTGCCCACAGAGACTCATCTTATTACCAAGCCTCTAGTTTCCATTTAGATTTTAATTGTTTTTTGGTGCCATTATTATTACTATTACTAAGCACGTAGATTTCTTTTTTTTTTTTATCACACCAACCTGTAAGTCCCATTTGAAACCCAGCATGTTCTAAAGACCTATAAATCATATTCAGAACTTGACACCTTCAAATTGCCTTTCCCCGGCGAGAAATCACGGCGGAACACGGGCAGGCGGAGTAGAGCGTTACGGCGTGAGCAGAATGAATGGGACGCGTGAGCCTTCACTCCATCAGGTGTGCAGACCTGGATCATCTCAGCAGGCATCGCTACGCCTCAGCTGAAGCGCTAAGGCCGTCGCTCCCGCCGGACCACCGGGGCGGTGCCGCGGTTCGTGGCTCGGGTTCGTTCTGGGGAAGGGGGGAGGGGGGGGGGGGTCACCTCTCCTTCTTTCTCAACGCACCCCACAGCCATTAATTACCCCTGTCTTTCATCTTCCATCATAAAAGGGCAGGTGGGGGGGGGGGGGGGTAATGTTGTCAGAGCTACGGTGTTTGTCGTAGGACAAGGACAAATGGGCGCCATTCCGCGGAGCACGCGATGCGGCCGCCGTAATGCGTCCTATCTATTTTTATATTGTATCCGAAGATCAGGTAATTAAAGGGAAGGCTTTGATGTGCGGCGTCCTCCACCCGATTGGCTCAGAGTCCTGCCGACTTGCTCCTGATTGGACGCTGATGTTTGCTTGGTTCTTCTGCCTCTCTTCCTGCCTCTGTTGGCAGCTGAGAGTATTGGGTTTGAAGAATGGCTCCTTCTCTGAGAGTCGGTCGTTAATTACAAATAGAGGAGTAATGCGTTTGAGCGTTTTACACTGTATAAATTATTGAGAGGCTGCCATTAGTGTTGGAGTGTAAAATTGTCATACCCGCATCAAGCTCTGGAAAAACGAGCCAGTGTTTAGTAATACATTTTAATTTGCCACCAAATTATTTATGAATTTTTGCAGTGAGATGGATATTGATAGTGCTGATGGAGTGTGTGTGTGTGTGTTTGTGTTTGTGTGTGTGTGTGTGTGTTTGTGTGTGTGTGTGTGTGTGTGTGTGTGTGTGCGTCTCACTGTTTGTCAAGCAGGTAGTCAAGGCCAGAAAAAAGTGGTACGAACCCATAAAGTCCCCAAGCAGAGCACAATGAACTGGACTGACATCCTGCCCCCTCCCCCCATCAGCCCCCCGTCCTGTCAGGACTACAGCCTGTCCATGGACGAAAGGTGGGCAAACACACACACACACACACACACACACACACACACACACACACACACACACACGTGAAACAGAACGACCTGATGGATGTCCTGCCGTGTGTCTCTGATGTTTCCCAGCTACGACGCGGACCTCCAGTGTCCCGTCCCGCCGTCCCGCATGTACCTGCAGCCTGACGAGCTGGAGGAGGAAGAGGCGGAGCTGGAGCGGGGCCCCACCCCTCCTGTGAGGGGCAACGCCTCCTCTCCCGCCGCAGTGTCCTACAGCCACCAGTCGACGGCCACGCTCACGCCATCCCCCCAGGAGGAGATGCAGCCCATGCTGCAGGAAGCCCTGGACGGGCCACACGAGCGCAGGTGGGCACCTCCCCTCCCCCGCCTCCCCTCATCCCACCTCCCCTCCCCCGCCTCCCCTCATCCCACCTCTCCTCCCCCGCCTCCCCTCATCCCACCTCCCCTCCCCCGCCTCCCCTCATCCCACCTCCCCTCCCCCGCATCCCCTCATCCCACCTCCCCTCCCCCGCATCCCCTCATCCCACCTCCCCTCATCCCACCTCCCCTCCCCCGCCTCCCCTCATCCCGCCTCCCCTTCCCCGCCTCCCCTCATCCCGCCTCCCCTCCCCCGCCTCCCCTCATCCCGCCTCCCCTCCCCCGCCTCCCCTCATCCCGCCTCCCCTCCCCCGCATCCCCTCATCCCACCTCCCCTCCCCCGCCTCCCCTCATCCCACCTCCCCTCCCCCGCATCCCCTCCCCCACCAAGTCCTCTATTAGTGTCGCTAATAACAATCGCTAGCATGAGTTAGCGTTATCTAAATGAAATAACTGATCGCTTCCTTTAGGTTTTAGTCACTGTTAACCTTGTTAGCTACAAGTTTTATGTAGTAACTATAGTAAGGATGTTTAAATATTTCATTTCAAGAAAATTTCATTTAAGAATATGTGTAAGTAGGGAGTAAATAATATTTTCTTCTTAAAATAATTATACAGATAAAAAACATTTTAAGTAGCACCAAACTGCTCTATTTAATTAAAATGCTCTAACTTTATATCTGGCACTGTTTCAGTTAAAGTCTTCTAATGACAATTTTCTTAAAACAGCTGCTTTATTAATTACTGTTCAGATCTCATTCCGATTCATCTCTATATTCAGGGCTCTCAAGTCTCACGCATTGAGCGTGTGACACACACATTTGACCGTCTTCACACGCCACACCTCCGATTTTACACGGCGAGAAAAAAAATCTAGTTTATTTACCTCCGATCCATATCTATGTCGCCCTCCACTGGCGATCGATCGCGATATACAACGTATACAATCCCCCCCCCACCCCCCGCTCAACAACTGACGTTCGCCACCCCCCCCGTTCAACATTTAACGTTCGCCACCCCCCACCCCCCTGTCAACAACTCTCACACTCTGGCATGAATTTAAAACTTGAGAGCCCTACTATATTGTATAATTGTCATACTGTTCTTGTACTTATTTATGTTGTGTTTCTGCTTTGTTTTTAGTATAGTCCCAACAACTCTGACCCTCTCTCCCTCCCTCAGACGGCAGTTAACGAGCCCCCCGGCCCCCCCGCGTCCCCTCTCTCCCCCACACACCTACGGCTACATCTCCAGCCCGCTGGGCCTAGACACGGACGGTCTGGAGGAGGAAGACGAGGAGGAGGAGGAGGAAGAGGAGGATGGGGCAGACGAGACGGACGCGGAGGTGGCCCGCGTCCACCGGCAGCGGCACAGGCGTCAGGCGCGTGCCGGCTCGACCCAGCCTCCCGGTACCCGCGGCTCCCCGCGCGCACCTGCGGGCCCTGGAGCAGACGCCGGCCTCCAGCACCTGCGACCTGGAGAGCTCGGTCACGGGCTCCATGATCAACGGCTGGGGCTCGGCGTCCGAGGAGGACAACGCTTCGTCGGGGCGATCCAGCGCGCTCAGCTCCTCCGACGGCTCCTTCTTCACCGACGCCGACTTCGCCCAGGCCGTGGCGGCCGCCGCAGAGTACGCCGGCCTCCGCGTGACGAAGCACGCCGGGAAGGGTCAGCAGCAACAGACAGTGCCTGCAGGTGACACGGGCTTTCCCAGGACTTTCCGGGCTTTTCTGTGTCCTGCGGTTTATCTTTTATAGTTACTTCATTTTTTCTGCTCTTCGTAACGGCGTGTAGTGTTAAATTCTGCGCTTGGACTAGTAAGACCGATGTCTTCGTATAATTAACTGGATCTTTAAATGATGTTATATCATTTTAATTAAAGAATCCTCTCACTTCTTCATCCCTCTTCCCCTTCCATCCATAGCACGAAAATACCAAAACGTGCCTTTGAGCCACCGCCCGGCGAGTCCGTTGTCTACGGACAGCAACATGAGCGCAGCGGTGGCCCAGAGAAGACCTCAGAGGAAACAGAAGCAGCAGGCGTCCGGCCACGCAGGCTTCCAGCGAGGCCAACACCCCGCCCCCTACACAGACGGTAACGGATGGCTCCGCCCACCACGCTCACTTACACAGACGGCTCCTCCCACACGACACACAGAGGCAGCGCACGTCTCCGTCAGCTACTGGGGGGGGGGGGAGTAGAGCGAGAAGGAGGGAGGGAGAGAGAGGGGGAGATTGTCAGGTGGGTGGATGTTGGATGGTGCACGTCCTCCACCCTCAATAATGAAACTGGACCAGGAGTTCTGGTGCTTCTGTTCAGGTGTTCCCTGTGCTCTTATAGATGAGCTCGTCCACACCCTCAGTGGGCTAGTCAAGCATCTTTCTGCTCATCTCACTGCTCTCAGGGGCATTCAGAAAGGTCATCTTGTGTGTGTGTGTGTGTGTGTGTGTGTGTGTGTGTGTTGTCCTTGTGCTGTGCGGGCACCCACAGTCATCTGCTGGCCTTCATCATTGAGTTGCTCGTCCTTGTATGTTGACATGGAGATTTAATGTCAGACACACACAACCAGCAGCCTGACATCTCGAATATGCCACCCCCCATAAACACACACACCCCCACCCCCCAACCTCAGCTGTAATCTCACCATCCACCCGCCCTCCACCCACAAGCCTGTACTGGATTGACTGTAATCATTTTTTGTGTAATTTTTTGTGAGAGAATACAATAATAATAATAATCCCCATTCAGCTGCCCTGTTTCCGTGGTGATAAACTGGTGAAGGCACGCTGGAACACACTGACTGTAATGGATGTTTACTGGACATGTTCATATTTTAGCCTTTTTGTAACCTTATTATTTTTTTAACTACCATCTGGCTATGGAAGCATTGTAGGAAAGATTTACCATCCCCTGTGGTTGAACTGTGCCATGTATAAAGCAGGACTCCATCCTGTACACACACACACACACACTCCACACACTAACGTGCACACTTCATCGCTCGACCTGACATGGAGCGTGATGACAGCAGAATAGGGCAGTTGTTGTGGGGGGGTTGGGGGTGGGGGGGTTGTCTAGGGATTCCTAGATGGCCTTCATGATGCAGGGTTTGTGCAGACATTTGAAAAGCTCTCTGGACGCTGCCTTGTGTGTGTGCACCCTCCTTGGTAGTTCAAGGTATAGGCGTGGCAGTCCTGATATTCAGAGAGACCTGATTGGAAGACAGAAACGCCACGGACCAATGAAACAAAAGAAAAGCAAGCGGACCTGCTGATGTGTTCAGAATGAGGTTCAGGCTTGGAGTTGTTGAGAGAAATGTCTCAGAATCGAGCAAACATCCCCAGCTCAGCACTTCAAGAAGCAAATAGGTATCACTCCAATAAAAAAATGACAATGGAAGAGGGCTCAGTGTGGAATTCCTCTCTGTGCTCATCTGCGGGGGGCGGGGCTGCAGGAGCCGAGGCACAGCTGTGATTCGCTCTCACCTCGCAGGTGCTAGACAAATGAGAGCCTGTGTCACAATAACAGACGGCCACACTCGGCCTGTGAAGGGCACCCTGGCATGTCAACAGTGGCGTCGCCAAACTCCGCCAGGAATGCAAACTCGGATGCGGGCGACCGTTACACACACGTGCAGGCACAAACACACACGCTGCTTTTGAAGCAGAGGTTAAGACACCCTCCTCTTCCTCCACTCTCCCCGCACAGAACTGCCACCTCCGCCCATCCCACCCCCCGCGCTGCTCAAGTCCCCCACCCACCCGGCCAAGGCGGGGCCCAGGGAAGCGGGGCCCAGGGAAGCCCCGGAGGCCCGGACCAGCTCGTCGGAGCGACGGGACGCCCAGGACAGGCAGAGGGGTCCGAGAGCGGGCAAAGTCCACAAGCAAGACCCAAACGCGAGCGTCAAGGTTCGGCAGCACCCAGGTACCGGATCCGAGCCCCGCCGAGAGCATGTCGCAGCATGTGCGAGATCTTATTAGCTGAGGACGTGGAGGTCCGTACTGACTCTGCGTCTGTCTCCCAGGTCCAGAGGACATCCTGCCCTACAGCCGTCCGTCCTTCCCAGCCGTCCACAGTCCACGCGGGGACAGGGAGCCCAGCTCGTCCGGCTCCGTGTCCTCCCGGGGTTCTGGGGGCCGGCGGAGAGGAGAGGTGCCCCCAGGGAGTCGCAGGAACCCTCCAGAGATGGGCCTGAACACCGCAGGAGCCTTCCAGCCAGGAGAGGAGGAACTGGAGGTATGAACTGCTCCTCCTGCACCTCCTCGTTTGTTGTGGTAGAAGTTTCCAGGACAGACGTGTGTTTTTAGCCTCATAACTGAACCATAAACATGTTGCATTTTAGCCTCTGTGAAGTCAAAAAGTGAAAATAACAATTTGAACGATGAGATCAGTGAATGTAACAGTTTAGTTTGAAAAATAGGATCTGAATGTAAAAATGGGATCTGTGGATCAGTTTGAAGGATGTGATCTGATGTGATCTGTGGATCAGTTTGAAGGATGTGATCTGATGGGATCTGTGGATCAGTTTGAAGGATGTGATCTGATGGGATCTGTGGATCAGTTTGAAGGATGTGATCTGATGGGATCTGTGGATCAGTTTGAAGGATGTGATCTGATGTGATCTGTGTTCTTTTTTCTCAGATGGTGCAGAGCTGAAACGCACATGAAACTGCTGTCAGTCTGGACTCTGTTCTAATAACCACCTTCAGTTTTAACCATCTCAACTATTTCTTGTCTGTCATAACTGCCCACATAGGATTACGTCACATCCTGAAGACTGACCAACTGTTAGTTTCTTTAATTGTGCATTTAATGTTCATTTTAAAACACAAAAACAAACTGAAAAAAAAAGATGGTGACTTCAAAGGTTGAAAGCAGTCATAGCATTCGTTGTTTGTTTTGGTTCATTGCAATATGGAGTAAATATCTACTCCAGTTGGTGAGTACAACTCTGCTCACTGGAGTCTGGAACAAGCCCAGCATTACTGTTAATAAGATTAGCAACAAGCTAAAAGGACAGACTTACCTGTAAATAAACCTGTATACATGCCTAATTGTCTTTTATAATCTGTGTGGTACTTTAAATTTGTCTTCCTTGGCTTATTTGAATAATTTCAAAATTTTATTATACCAGTAAAGATAATGTTTTTATCACATCCATCCTGGTTGTAAATTGTCATGCCATTTAATCTGTCCCAGGAAAAGTGCCACAGTTGAGATGTGTTTGGGCTGGTTTTTGTTTATTTGTTGTGTTTCTGTTTTCTTTTTTTTCTTTTTTTTGTAATGCACTGTTATTTTTTGTCGTTTGTCAATGTTTGTTGGTATTTGTTTGACTTTGGTTTTAAAAGCACAATCACTAAACTTTATTTTGAACCATGCTATTGATTAACCGTTCTGTCCTACATGAGATGAACAGGTACTGTAAGACAAAAGGTCTCATTACCCCTGACAGCGTAGGTGAAAGAGCATAAACTGTTTACACAGGAGTGAATGAACCACACCCTCTTCTCCTCTCTCCGCTGCTCTGACGGATTCTCTCTCCAGCCCCCATCCCGAGTTTTGGAAAATGATGCATTGTTCTCTCAGTGCGTCTTCGTTTATTACATTGATATTTTTCTCCTACTTATGCACTTAAGAAGACTTGAGAAATTAGACAGTGGGTGGTGCCTAGAGAATCTGGAAGAAGCATGATTGGCTAGCTGTGAGCCAATCAGAGACGAGAGGAGGCAAGCGTTTACTCGTAGGGCATCTGCAAACATTTGTTTCTTAAAGCAAAAAAAGCATACAAAAAACGAAGAAAAAAATAAACAAAAATAAGGAAGATTTCTGTGTTTGGTTGTTATTACCTGCTACATCATATTTGCTTGGATACATTGAGAAATAAGCGAGAGAAGAAGGGAATCTGTATGTTTTCATTTTGCTGTCTTAAGCAGATTTACTACATAGTTTATTTTCTTGTAACCTTTAGTTTCACCTGGCATGAAGAGACAGAAGACACAACGAGACGTTAGAAGGAGAATATCGATGTTTAATGCATTGTGTTGCCTGACTGCAGAAAAGGATGGATACACAAATAACCCAAGGACATGCAGAATAATAAACCTATACATCATAGGACAAGAACGAATCGGTCCAGCAGATTACATTACGGTTATGGTCATTCATATCATTCGCGTAATGGAAAGCCATTGTATATATACCTATAAACTTAATGATATGGCTATTTTCATATTTTAATACGAAATTCATTTGAGCCATGGCTATCTCAAAGGTCATACTGAAAATGGCAACCGTTTCAGCCAAAACGCCAACACGACAACACTTAGCGACACCCCCCCAAGGTTACTATAATGGAACAGTTAAATGTTAAAACGGAGCACTTACAGATGTACATTCACAGTGTAGATTTTTATAAAGACCTTTATGTCTTCATATCCTCATAGCAGCTGGGAGGAAGAGACATTTGTTATCTAAAATTAAAATCACCGTCCTTATCTGAGAGGAGACTGTGAAGCTACATAAATCACTGAACTCGCACTGTTGTGACCGACCGAAAATGAAAGTCAACATTTATGAAGAAATTAACCCAAATTTTGTACCAATATCACAGTTCAGAACTCAACAGTTGGTACTGCGACATGCTTTTAGAAATCTCGGTTTCATTCACATTCCCCGGGCAAATTCGCCATCTTGGTTTTGTCTGGAAACAAAATGGTTTTACCCCCCAGGTGTTGCCCTAATAAGCAGCCCTCTAAATGAGAACAAATTCAGAATGAGAGATACCCCCCACACACCACACACACACACACACACACACCTGCTCCCCACCTCCATCGATCATTTTAATGAGCCGAGTTATGCATTAGCTTTGCCACGAGTTGCAAGTGATTAAAGCTTCTAGACTCGCTCTCACACTGGGTTCTCATGATGTCTGGAATATGAATGGTAGAGAGTTCAGTAACCATTTATAATACATGGCTATTAAGGTTTACCTGCCCGTACCTGTGAAATCAGGCCATGCAGAGGAGACGTCTTCAGTCCATCTGAGAAACAGGAAGGCTGGGTAATCAATCATAGCAACGCAGTATGAGAAATTAACTTGATTGAGTGGCTGAGAAACAAAATGAAACGTTGCATACTTTTTTGTTTAATTACCGCATCCCTTTCAGCACCATTGTATCTCAGTGTCTCCGCATATATAAATACTTCACAAGTCTTTCGCAAGACAGTGTCCCGCTCAAGACAAGATACCTGTATTACCTGTTGGGGAGGGGGGAGGGAGGGGGGACCTCCACCTAATTGCCTTTGTTGTAAAATGTGTGTAGTGTCTCCGCCTCACACAAACCGCTTTGATTAGACTCACCCCCAGACGTGGAGGTAATTAAGAGGAGCAGCTGCAGACTGTCAGCTCACGCAGCCCCCCGCGACGGTGCTCTCTCCCTGAGGAGACGGCACACGTCGTCCGCGGGGCAGGCGGCTCCTGTTGCTTCTCACCCTGGACCGGCAGACCATGTCCTGCCCAGCCTCTCCTGGGCCTCAGTGACACGCGACCTCTCCTCCCTCACAGCACTGACAGGAAACGCCGGGGACAGGTTGTCATAAAATTAAGCTGTACGGGCAAATTCCCACACATTCCCAGTGAAGGTATTTGTCAAATTGAACATGACGTAATATTCTCATTCTCCCTCTTTCTTCTTTTAATTAAAGCTTGGAATAGACCTCTATCGTTTTAACATCTCTGAAGTCATTTAAGGTATGTGCATTTAGCAACTGGGACATTCAGTCCACTCTATCTAAATTTAGTGCCATGGATTCATTAGCCAAAGACGGGAGATGGGGTCTGGCCCCAGAGAAGAGATGGGGTCCGGCCCAAGAGAGGAGAAGAGATGGGGTCTGGCTCCAGAGGAGAGATGGTTTTTCTCACTGCCTTCTCTGCTCAGTACGCAGGCAGGTGCAGGCCCTCTCCTCCCCCCTCATGACTTACAGACCATTTTTCATCTTTCTAATTCCTTCTCATCAATTACGACGGAAAGTCTCATCTCTCGGCACGGCCTGTTGTCAGTGGGACGCTTAGCCAAATTTATGAACGGATCCTGCGTGCCAGAAGTGGGACACTGTAACGAGCCAAATCAGCACAGACTGACAGTAAGTTGCTCATCTCCCCCATCGACGGCTCTGCACTTTGTGAATAAATGCACACAGTGGTTGTCAACAAATGCTGACAAAGTAGTTCAGTTCTATCAGGAGGGAAATTAATCTCTTACTCAGAAGATTATCTTGCCTGTATGGAGGTGTAATTTAAAGAGCTGACAACCCAATGTCGATATACTTTAATGGGGTTTCCATGAGCTTGAATGTCAGCCGTCAAGGTGGAACAGGTGAACTTTTACCCAAGCACAAATCATTTATTTGCTGTTGAGCAGAATATTTGTGGGGAAATAGTCAATGGATTTGGGAATATAGATTCTTTGCATTGCAAAAAAAAAACGTGTTGGGTTTTCTATGCTACGTGGTGCATGTATGTTACTGCGACATGGTGTTTGGCATGGCTGAGATTACTCAGAAGAAGACAATTCTGCACATTTCTTTGTTATTACACAAGGCCCAAGCGATCTTGCATCTTTTAACACAATTACACCCTTAATAGCTAAATTCTAATGGGGAATAAGACAACAATTTGCATTCAGAGCAGCATCAGTATTTTAGGAATGATGCCAACCAAGTCCTTTATTATTTTGAATGGTGTGTAGTTCTTCAGGAATAAGACTCCTATCCCTTAGAGGAATGAAAGAGCTGAAAATCTGTTCTTTCCTGAACTCTCCATACAGATGCAATGATGATATCTGACCACTGGGAAGGTCAGGGACGCCATTTGAATTCACGTTGGCCTTCATGAAAGCACTCTTGAATGCCTTAAGGCGAGTGTGCAGTGTGCATGGAAATTTTAGCACACTGTGCCATAAAGTACCCCAACCAGCCCAAACAGCTATGAGGATCAATAATAGAACCAAAAGTCTCTACCATTACGGGTTCACTATCAATGTTTCACAACTGGCGACAGACGATGTGGGTCAGAGGTGTCCCCTGGATTTTTCCAAATGCAAACATCTCCAGATGTAGGAATATTCACTTTCAACGGGCAAAGATCCAGCTTTGTTGTTACATTAGCTCACGTGTTATGTTATTGTGATCTCGTATGCAATTGAAATCCCCGTCCAGAAATCCCCAGATAATCTCATTCTGCAGTGTTTGCGAGCCACGTACGTTTCGTTACTGGTCCTCTCTGGATTCATCTCACTACTTGTGGAGCCATGTTGCTCTGGGAATGTTAATATTAAGTTGCCAGTTGTCAAGACTTCTGCAGGTGACACATATGCAATTTGGCACGGGAGCCGATATGAGCAACTCATGTAGCTGCCTTTCTAATAGTGATTTCATTACTTCAAATTAAATCAGATTTAATGTGGCGTTGTCATAATTTTGTCCACTCCAATTAATGTATTCATTCGTTCGTTCATTTATTCCTTCATTTATTCAGCCTCTTTCTTGTATAATAATTTCCCATGTATAATCATATGGACTAGGACCAGTGAACATGTTCATAGCAACCCTCCCCCTCCCCCCCCCAACCCCCTCCAAATATTTGTCATTCTGCAATGCCACACAAAAGGACCTCGCAGGGTAAACACACAATCAAAGTCTTTAGTAGCGGAGCTTTGTGTCCATTGCATTCTAAAAGACCTTGACACCGGCAATTATCAAGCTAAAGCCCTATGAGGATGGACCCGGTGTAAACAGCATTTGAAGCTGGCCGTGAGCGCATAATAGAACTACACTGGCGTGTTTTCATAGTGGGATGACGTACTGAAGAGAGGCGCTCTGAATGGGGCATGCTGGGTCCATGATGATGGATGAGAGGTTAGGATACGGGTGAACAGACAGCAGAACCTCAAACGGAGGAGGGGCTACTGCAGAATTTTACTTTCCTTCTCTCTCTCTCTCTCTCTCTCTAACACACACACACACACACACACATTTCTCTTTTGTTGTCTTTCTGACAGAAACCACACACACACACACACACGAGCACTTGGGCTGCAAAGCATCCATTTGCTAAACGTAATACTGTCAACAGGCTTGAAATGGATTAGCTGTCTTGTGTGTTTTCTTAAGGCCTTAATCAGGATGTGCCGAAAGTGTGTTACAGGACACTGGCTCTGAGAGCTGAATAAACACACGTGTACGTTTTGGTGGTGACAGCATCGCTTTTTACAGGTCTTAGGTATTACACTGCGAGAAACAGGTCAGCTATTGGCAGAACGTTCCTAGAGCATAGAGCTACCCTAAGACTGACTCAGTGTTTCATCGTGGATGTTTTAGGGAGTTCTGAGGGGCATAAAACCAGGTGGGCCAAACCAAACCCACTGCGTGTGTTCCTTAAGGCCTGACGTTTGAGCCACGGCATCCTCTCAGTGCTGTCCCGCATTCCTGCTTCATCAGCCCGACTGTGGCTCTGACCGTCTCCGGCAACTGTTCCGCTTAGCTGGAGTCTCCCGTGATGAAGTGGCGCCTTCTCCGGCGCCTTTCACCGCATCGAATAGCTCTCCATCCTCTCCGCGCGCGTGTAATTAGTTAAGGCACTCTCTTATCATATCAACTGCAAGACAAGTGCATCTGCAGACTGCAGTGTAAGTCGAGGTCCTGTTGGAAGCGTGTACTATTGATTATTATGCTCCCATCTGCCTTTACTAGACTAATGAGCTGCCTGATTTTCCACTGGAAAGGTTAATACAATATTGAAATGTCAGGAGATTAATGATATTGTTTCTGTGCCGGGGCCTTGGTGGTGGTGAGGAGGGGGGGGGGGGGGGGGGGGGTGACAAATCCTCTGCCCTTTTCACTCTTGCTCTCGAGGTGCACCGTCGCGACCCGTCCTGTGCGAGTGAAAGAGTTCGGGAGGAAGAGGGGATGACACACGCAGCGTCGAGGCACGGGCCGGGCTTGTGCCGGTGTCAGGGAATAGATTGGATGAATCTGTCTTCATTAGGATGGAGCAGGGAACGGCAAGCTGGCCAAGCGAAAGAGGAGACACACGGCTGTGTGCTCGGAAGTTTTCGGATCCCTTGTGGGCGAATAATGTATGAGATTCATTGTTTACATTACCTAAAAAATATGTTGAGTGATCGGTGCTTTAGGGTAAAAGGGCTCATGAGTTAATGTATGCTATATAGAAATACGTTAAAGCTTGATGGCTATGTCAACACACACCTGCAGACGCTTATGGAATATGTGAATGTTTCATATTTACTATACACATGCAACATCGACACAAATATGATATAATACAGAGGTATCCTCTTAATTTTCTTCAGCTGTGATAAATATTACACAGTCCCAGTAAAAGCTGGGTGCCCAGTGTTCGGTGTATTACAAACGTTGCGTCCCCACACCTTCTTTTCCCCGGTTGGTGTGTTTAATTAGTAACCGCGTGCACACGTGGAGCGTAGAAATCTGTTCGTGCTCTGCGAGTAAGTCAAGCGTGAAAGAAACCGGCCAGTATAACGTAAATTGGTTCTTAGCGAGATGTGATTTTCGCTCCTCTGGGGGCTATGTTGGCACGGAGATTGGAACAATACCTCTTTCTGTTCGCTTCCAAATGGCTTCATTAGACACGTATGTATGTATATATATATATATATATATATATATATATATATATATATATATATATATATATATATATATATATATATATATAATGTTCATAGTCAAACGCTTAGTGGGCTTAATAGGAAATACCGTGTCGGAGATGAGGAAATGAACATGACTGCGAGGGGAAAGCTAATTGCCTTCCGCAGTTAAACACACGCTGTGATTCAAACTGAGATCAAGAAACCGGGAGGTAAATGACTAGGAACGGATGGATGCAAACAAGAAACCTTCAAAGGAAACGGTGCGAGATGTTTGGAGTCTTTTCTACAGTGGCACCAAAGCGTTTCAGTAGTTAAATTTAGGCTGTGTGGGGTTGTTAATCCATTTTAACAAACTATTTAACAGACATGCTAGTTAGAATTACAGGAAAGTGGGAACGAACGAATGAGAGGAGAGAAGTGAAGAGGACACGAGGCGAAGAACGAAGGTGATCCATCTACAACTGTAAGAGCTGATGAGTAGATCCGAGAACGGGCGGATTAAAAGCTTACAGCTCCTGCCCTTCGCGGTTCTTAGTGCGTTACCGTCTCCTCGTGTTAATTTGCTGCTTCAGTGACACAAATCATCGCAGGAGTCGTATGCAACAAAGCCAACACCCTCGTGCAAAGAAGACTTGTCACGCGCCAAGGTGTCTCTAAAATTAACAATGACGGCGACAGTCTTCCGAGGCGCGAGAGATGCGACCGGGCCCTGTGCAGTAGGCCTCGAGAATGGACGCTTCTCAGAGCACCAAGGTATGTTGCATGGACCTCATCTGAGGTAGGCCTATATGCTAAATGATGTTGAAAAAAATGCAGCAGTTTGAAAAGCAACTTTTTTAAAGTTCGGGTAAAACAAAAGGTCGCTTTATTGTAATTATTTTCAGAAAATAATTGGCCTGGAAGTGCTCTATACATTAAGATGGTATACCACATCAAATACCCACGTTTTTACCAATAAATGTGCAGACACACACGTGCATGTCAGTCTTGTTTAGTAGTTTGACTGACTGTGGATAGAAAAACGGTTTTGTAGTCTGATGTCTGGAAATAGATGGTCCTGAAGTGTTTGCCAGATGATAACAGGCAGGGGAGAGTGGAATTTCTGCATTGGTTTCCGTAGGGAGTGTGTGTTCGGTATATGTCTTCTAGGCGTGTGTGTGTGTGAGGGGGGTAATTCCTACTCACACTAGAGTAATGTGTTAGGCTGGGTGGTGTGAGGGGTGTTGTCTGCCCTCAAAGTTGACGTGAAACCTCCGCACTGCCTCTAGGGTTGGCAGCTGGAGTCCAGCTATGTTCTCAGCGTTGTTGCTGAGGCTCTTGAAGAGCCCCGTGACCAGAAGCAGTGGAGCTGCCATAACACACTGTGATGCAGTCTGCCACCATGCTTTGTCATGCAGCGAGAGAAGGTCACCAGACCTGTTTGGGCAGAATGAGTTTACAAAGTTCACTCTGAAAGTACAGTCTGTTGTGCCCTCTGTAGTGAAGAGGGCCCTATCTGTTGTGCCCTCTGTAGTGAAGAGGGCCCTATCTGTTGTGTCCTCTGTAGTGAAGAGGGCCCTATCTGTTGTGCCCTCTGTAGTGAAGAAGGCCCTATCTGCTGTGCCCTCTGTAGTGAAGAAGGCCCTATCTGCTGTGCCCTCTGTAGTGAAGAAGGCCCTATCTGTAGTGCCCTCTGTAGTGAAGAAGGCCCTATCTGTAGTGCCCTCTGTAGTGAAGAGGGCCCTATCTGTAGTGCCCTCTGTAGTGAAGAGGGCCCTATCTGTAGTGCCCTCTGTAGTGAAGAGGGCCCTATCTGTAGTGCCCTCTGTAGTGAAGAGGGCCCTATCTGTAGTGCCCTCTGTAGTGAAGAGGGCCCTATCTGTTGTGCCCTCTGTAGTGAAGAGGGCCCTATCTGTTGTGCCCTCTGTAGTGAAGAGGGCCCTATCTGCTGTGCCCTCTGTAGTGAAGAAGGCCCTATCTGCTGTGCCCTCTGTAGTGAAGAGGGCCCTATCTGCTGTGCCCTCTGTAGTGAAGAGGGCCCTATCTGCTGTGCCCTCTGTAGTGAAGAAGGCCCTATCTGCTGTGCCCTCTGTAGTGAAGAAGGCCCTATCTGCTGTGCCCTCTGTAGTGAAGAAGGCCCTATCTGCTGTGCCCTCTGTAGTGAAGAAGGCCCTATCTGCTGTGCCCTCTGTAGTGAAGAAGGCCCTATCTGCTGTGCCCTCTGTAGTGAAGAAGGCCCTATCTGCTGTGCCCTCTGTAGTGAAGAAGGCCCTATCTGCTGTGCCCTCTGTAGTGAAGAAGGCCCTATCTGCTGTGCCCTCTGTAGTGAAGAAGGCCCTATCTGCTGTGCCCTCTGTAGTGAAGAAGGCCCTATCTGTTGTGCCCTCTGTAGTGAAGAGGGCCCTATCTGTTGTGCCCTCTGTAGTGAAGAGGGCCCTATCTGTTGTGCCCTCTGTAGTGAAGAGGGCCCTATCTGTTGTGCCCTCTGTAGTGAAGAGGGCCCTATCTGCTGTGCCCTCTGTAGTGAAGAAGGCTCTATCTGTTGTGCCCTTTTCACTACAAGAGTGGTGGCCCATGAAAGATCCTCTATAATATGCAGCACACTCTTTCTGGCGTGTCTCCATTACTCTATTACTGAATACCGTAGCAACCAGTTCAAGCAACACCATCTCACCAGATTGTCCACTTCTGCTGTATAAGCTGATTCTTACCCGTTATGATTAATTCCAATAACTGGAAATAAAAAACTGGTTGGAAATTAAAATGGATTCTGCTGTATGAATCCTGCAAGCATGCATTCGGAAGCAACACGACCAATTGTGATATCGGCCGTAAACCAGAATTCTGGGTAATTTTAGAGTCTCCTGTTGGATATTGTTGGGTGGCAGGCCATTCTTAGCATGGCCATCACCTCTAAGCGAACTCCACACATGTGACTGTGATGGTGTCACTATCAGCGGTTCTGTGGGGGTACCACTGCGCCTGAGGGGTCTGAATATGGCAACGTTCAGTAATTGGATCTAAAAAGTTGCTGGCAGTTTTGCACACATCAGTATCACTGTTATGCTAGAAGTGGTTCGCCACTCCAAATGAACCATCCAAGAGACGTACAGTGAGCATTAATGTAGGCCTAGAGCAGGGGTACTCAACTGGCGGACAGCTGTCCAGATCCGGACCCGAACGCAGTCCTGTCCGGACCCAATCTCATTCCAGATTAACTGGATACGGACCAAAAAAAAAAAACGGAGCATTTATTTCAGGGCTATTGAAAAAACACTCCGTCACGAGTGTTACGTTTGCCACCCCCCCGCTCAACAACATATGTTCGCCTGTGTGTGTGTGTGTGTGTGTGTGTGTGTGTGTGTGTGGATATGCGTCTTATTTGCACAAGTATTTTCACTACTTGTATGCTTTATTTTTTTGCTTTGAAAGTGCTCTTCACAGGGGAAGGGGGGGATTCTGAATCAGTTGTCACAAGTAGCATGTTTTTGTGGAATTTATGAAGGACATTATTCATGTTGACTGGATTTTTGTTTATACTGGCGTGTTTCTGCTCTTGGTGTACCATTTCAGGTGTTTTTGTATAATTTTTGACATGTGGTGGTTCCATAATTTGTTGTTGTTTTCGTATTTGCAGTTGAGCTTTCAGTTTTGCTGATGCATTTTCTGATTTGCTGTTGTGTTTTTGGTTTGTTAAAGTGAATTGCACTTTCAGACCACTATAAAAATCTGATTTATTGCAAAGATTTTTTTTTCCCCCTCAAGGGAATGGTTGGTTTCACAAAGGGCACAAGAAACAAGTTTTTCCAGTGTTTGGGTATGTTTCAGGTTACTGTCAGGAAATCAGAATGTGCCCCTTTTAATAGGTTGGGAGACCACAATTTATTAGGCTGCTGCAGACTTTCTATTAACCACACATATAACACTTCTCACTTTTTTATACTCAGAAAAATGGCCAGCAATGATAACATGACACTGGAACCATCATCACAGCAGCCTGTAGGTCTAAACCTAAAAAATCGTTTGTTTTATATTTTATATTTCAAGATTAATCCTTACACAAGTGGAAATTGAGACCATATAAATACATGAATTTTAAGCACAGATTTAGATTTTGTATCCTTGTATTGATGTTCATATCAATTGCAAAACCTGTGTCACCATCAATAATGTATGCATATAATAAGCATTCAGGTAGTAAAAGCTACATTCTTTGAATATTCATTTACTCCCAAACATCTTTCGACAAATAAACAGTACATTCATGCCCTTTTGTCACTGTTTTTTTTCTTCTTTCCTCGTTGCATCATTTTAATGAATGAATAAATTAATGAATCAGTGACTTGTGATTTTGGGTAGCATCTCCTACTGTGTGTAAACACACATCGTTAATCAGGGCAATTCCCATTAGTCGGGTCACTAACCATCATGCTCAAACAATTAGAGCTTGATTAACAGATACTCATTAGATGATGCCTCCTGTAGCCCTCGAGGCATGTCACGAGTACAGTATCCCTTAATCCAGTCCAGCAGATCTCACGACCTGGTCATTGCCACTTAAGCTCTAGTCCCTCTTTACTTGAAATGGTCACGTTTGTGATCTGAGATTGATCTGAGTCAAACACTCATATTCTTGTTGCACTGGTTTCCCATGTCATCCCACATCAAGAGCTCAATAACTGCTCAGCTGAGGATATACAAAAGACGGCGGCAGTTTCTTGAATGGACTGTTCAAATAGAACAAAGTGGGAACCAGCAGAGCTCAGTGGGACCGGCTGACTGACCAGGGCCCTGGCAAAGATAAAGGCAGAACAAGGACTCGAATAACTGAGATTAGAAATGGAACCGAGAATCGGTGAAAGAGGTGAAACTCCATCATGAGTGTGCAAAGACGAACGTAAAAATGAGAGATACTAATGGATGATACAAGAGAACTCTGAGCACCCTGTAACAACCACTTTCTAATATTAGAGTTACAGTTTTCATTACTTTTCTATTATCTAGCTGCCATCCATGGATGAATCTGATATATGAACTTGATAAAACGTCAGGCAAGTACCGTCCTCCAAAAATGAATTCAATTTGTTTAATTGTTTTTTCAACAATATACGGAAAACCTTCATAAGAACTAAGACAAAAAAATGATTATTGAGTATGTGCATTTATCTGAAATAGAAGTGAAAGGGAGAGAGAGATTTAACATAGAGCTTTCTGCAATATCCACTCTCTTGGGCTGTCAGCGTCTGTCTGTATCTTTGGGGCTGTCTCCCCAGATCTGGGGCACTGAATGATTAAAGGGAGCATGTGTGTGCAGGCTGTCTTCCTCCTATCTAATCAGGAATACCTGTGAGTCATTGTAGGGCCCTTGTTCTGTATGGCACTGTCAGTATGTGTCCCTGGATCCCATAACCAGCTCAGATTCGCCTCTATATGAACATCAGGCCGTAGCTCTACACCTCAACTTCCAATGGGCAAAAGTGCCGAGCAGTTGTAGCCCAGCAACAGTATGATATGCTGGATGGTACCAAGCAAGCAACTCTTTCAATACCATCAGTTCATGCCAAAGGGTGGAGAAGGCCAATGCCAGCCAGAGCCAGGACCGTTTAGACACTCCTTCTCCGACACACTTCTCCTGCACCTGATGATGAACTTTAGGCCCTCAGCTGAGGATCTGGGGAAGATCTTTCACCTTCGCATGTCTCAGTTAACCATCGTCGAGGACGTTTACTTATAAACCCGCCATACTCTTTAACGTCGGCCCGCTTTGTTATCGTAACCATGAGAATATGTTAATCTGCGTAAGCCTGCAGTGAAGTGCACGTCTCTGATGGGTTCGCCCACTGTAGATTTACACTGGGCTCCCTCCCCATAAAGGTTCAATGGCACAACTGTGCATGTGCAGTCTTAGCTAGTGTCTCTCAGCACTGCGTCTGTCAACTTTATCTATTACAGATGCTTCTGAATATGGCTGTTTGACCCAGAATTCAAATCCATTGCCACACCTAAATGTTTTCAGATCCCCTAATAAGATAGCCATGATTAAATTGCCCTATTAACAGATTTCTTGTGCTCTATTAAGAGCATACCCAAATTATCGTTATTGTCACTACATTAATTATAACCCTTTAACTAATTTAATATGTTCCCAAGGAAAATGAGTCAGCCAGACCTTTTTGGCACACATAGTATGTTTGATATTTATAGCTCAGAAAATCAGTCATTTCTCAATTTGGCCAAACATGTTGGTTAAAATTTGTAATTCATGCATAATAAGGAGATGGGTCTCAAGCTCATTAGTAAGTTCCAGTCTCCCTTCTTAGGTAAAATTGACAGGCATCACCTTGCCAACAGTTGCTGGGGACTAAGCTATTCAAAACCTTTCATAAAAACATCAGAGCCAAACCCTGCCAATCCTTTCAGATCCCAGTTGTGAGAGGTCCTAAAGACGTCCTGTTGCATGTTTATAATCACAGCCTACCGCACCATGGAATCCTGTATCAAACATCCTGCATTTTAGCTGCGTCCAGTGTCCCGTAAGTCTAGGGATGCAGGACCACTCACGTTTGCTGCAGTGCCTTTCAGTCGGAATTGTCAAAACCAACACAGGCGTCTATGTGCTGAAGTGAACTGATTGCTGCCTTTATCAAGACCTTCTTGCTAATGCTCTCCTGTTTGCTCTTTGTTAGCGCCTTCTCAAACTCTCTCCATTTTTCCGACACTATTACTCTTTCCAGATATTCAATGCACCATTACCCTCACTCTGCAGGTTACGTAAGACAGAGAGACGGACAGAAGTCTAGAAAGGTTGGGAAGGAAGGAGTGAGGGAGCACGAGGGAGATGGAGAGAGGAAATGCTAATTCTCTGCTTCTCTGTAGGAGCTGACTCGGTCCGGATGACATGTATGATGAATGGTGTGTTATTGGTTCTGCTGCCCTCTATTGCTCCACTCCATGTTATCGGGAGAGAGAGAAGGGAGGTTTGGTAGACAGACAGAGAGAGGGAGGGAGGGAGGGATAGAGAGGGAGGGAGAGAGAGGTGGGCAGCGGTGGGGGTGGGGGGTGGTGGGGGTTGGGAACTGGACAGTAGCAGCTGCAGCAGTCAGTGATGTTTCCTTTAATTAACCCACCTACCAGCACAACCGCAGTACCCTGCAATGACAATGCATACACACACACACACACACACACACACACAAAAAAAACACACCCCACACATGACAAGATAGGTATACAACTAGAGGCATAGTATTTCAGACATATGTATTCCTGTGCCACTTGAAAGTTTGTGAATTCCTTGAGTAGTTAATTTTTCTGTTGTTTTACCAAGATTCTCTTATGTGCCATATTTAAAATGTGCCATATTTTTGTCAATTGTGATTTTTACAGCCCAATCGAAATTTGTCCTCCGCTTTTAACCCATCTGTGCAGTCAGAACACACACACACACACTAGTTATTACTAGGGGGCTGTGGATCACACGTGCCCAGAGCGGTGGGCAGCCCTAGCCCTAGCCCGGGGAGCAGTTGGGGTTAGGTGCCTTGCTCAAGGGCACCTCAGTCATGGCCTGTCTGGGAATCGAACCCACGACCCTCCGGTCACAAGACCAGTTCCCTAACCGCCAGGCCATGACTGCCCCCCTTATTTTATCATCACCAGTTTGCAAGCTCACAGATCAACAATGAGAGGAAAGGAGGCATCCAACTACATCAAGAAGAATGTGGAAGATAGCTACAAGACCATCTCCAGAAGATTCCAGCTCCATCCATCCAAACATTCCAGCTCCATCCATCGACTGTAAGACAAATCATTTACAAATGGAGGGCTCTCAGCATCACCGCAACTCTGCACAGAAGTGGACGGCCATCAAAACTTACACCAAGAAGCACCAGAAAAATAGTAATTCAGGTAACGGCCAAATCACTCATCACCTCCAGAGAGTTACAGACCTCTGCGGCAGCATCTGGGATAAATGTACATGTGTCTGCAATCAATAGACACGGCATGGGAGCCTCTGCTCCCAAGAAAGGACAAAGTTGTCTGTTTAAGCTTTGCCAGAGAGCACTTGGATAAACCAAAGGCTTTCTGGAAGTTCATTCTCTGGCCAGATGAGTCCAAAATTGTATTATTTGGCCACAATAACAGATTACATGTTTGGAGACAAGTCACCACTGCATATAAAGAGAAGAACCTCCTCCCAATAGTGAAGCATGGTGGTGGACATATGAAGGTTTGGGCCTGATTTTCGGCCATCTGACCTGGACGACTCCATATTGTACAGGGAACCATCAATTCCCAGGTCCATCAACAAATTCCTGACCAGAATCTCCTGCCATCAGTCAGGGAGTTGATGGAAATGGATTAAGCAACAAGACAACAACCCCACGCTTTCCAGCAAAATCACCAAGGAATGGCTTAAGACAGAAAAAAAAATTGATTCTGGATTTGCCCCGTCAAATTCCGGACCTCAATCCCTTAGAAATTCTGTGGCAAGTTCTGAAGCAGGCGGTACAAGCCAGATGTCCCTCCAACCTCTCATCTGGTGGAGTTCTGCAAGGAGGAGTGGGCAAAAATCCCAAAACGCAGATATGAGACTCGCTTGTGGTTACAGAAGACAGAAGACGATTGGTTGAAGTAATGGCTGCAAAATGGTGCCACAAGCTGCTACCTAAAAGAGTCCACTTTCTGTTGCACTTGGTAAATTTAGAGACATTACTTTTGTAGAATAAATAATGAAAATATATTCTCTTTTTCTATGTCCCATTTTTTTTAGAAGGTCTACTATATTGCCAAAAGTAATTGCTCACCTTCCTTGACTCACATATGACCTTAAGTGACATCCCATTCCAAATCCATAGGGTTCAATATGACGTTGGTCCACCCTTTACAGCTAGAACAGCTTCAGCTCTTCTGGGAAGGCTGTCCACAAGGAGTGTGTTTATGGGGATTTTTGACCATTCTTCCAAAAGTGTATTTGTGAGGTCACATACAGATGTTGTACAATAAGGACAATCTCAGTTTCTGCTCTAATTCATCCCAAATGTGTTCTGTCGGGTTGAGGTCAGTCAAGATCATCCGCACCAGACTCTGCCATCCACGTCTTTATGGACCTTGCTTTGTGCACTGGTGCACAGTCATGTTGGAAGAGGAAGGGGTCAAACTGTTCCCACAATGTTGGGAGGATGCAGTTGTTCAAAATGTCTTGGTATGCTGATGCAGTCAGCGTTCCTTTCACTGGAACTAAGGGGCCAAGCCCAGACCATATGAATGAAGTTTGGATGTCTGTAGTGATTGACTACAGAAAGTTGGCGACCTCTTCACACTATGTGCTTCAGCATCCGCTGACCTTGCTCTGTCAGTTTACGTGGCCTACCACTTCATGGCCGATATGTAATTCCGAAACACTTCCATTTTCTTATAGTGCAACTGACAGTTGACTATGAAATATTTAGGAGCAAGGAAATTTCACGACTGGATTTGTTCACAGTTCTATGCTGGAATTCACTGAGCTCCTGAGAGCGACCCATTCTTTCACAAAATGTTTGTAAAAAATGTCTGCATGTCTACGTGCTTAATCTTATACACCTGTGGCCATGGGAGTGATTGGTACACCTGATTCCAATCATTTGAATGGGTGAGCGAGTACTTTTGGCAATATATTTTATTTATATATATATATAATAAATATATATATATATTCACATACCCTCCTATAATCTAAATTCGACGTTGTTGCCAAACAGTATTCTGTACTAGTTATTTAGAGCTGGCTAGCTGCCTAGCTGGCTGTCGACTAGTATCTTTCACCCAGTATAATTGACAAACAAAAGTTATGAACTATCTTCATTTCAACAAGTGGTAATTTGGGGCTTGTCAGGATGATTTAAGTGAGTGACCAATACGCAGAGTCACCCAAAAGAGTCTTTAGATGCCTGTCATCAGAGGCAGGTTGCATTTCTGGACACCAGATGTCACAGTCAAGTAGCACTGGCCACACTAAGTGCCACGATTATGTGGCAGCTGCCACAAGGTGCCATTTCTGGGTGGCACAGAGGTCACTTCGTGCTGCTTACATGCTGCTTACACGCCAAACATGGATCGCACCCTTACAGGAAATTTGGCAGAAAGATGCGCCTCCCAACGACCTCTCAGTTGTTTTGTGATTGGCCAGATGCAGTTCGATTAGCCCTGAGTTTGTTTGCACTTCCTAAGTACCCCAGATGCTTTCCCGACCCAAATTTCAACTTGAACCTGAATTTTGACCCGAACTTGAATTTTGACCTGAACCCAATTTTTTACTTGATTTTTTGGATACCTGTCTGAATTTCACAGGCTTTTTTTTTCAAGAAATAATGGTTGTGGTGACACTGAAAATGCTCCATATGGGTGGAACTTGGAGAATGAAGAAATGAACAGTTGGATCTCTACTAATGTGCATGTAGCAATACCACAAATGTCATCTATACATATATATTACACAGATAGTTATATCACAAAGAAGAGTCATGCATGACCTAATATTTTCACTGCAATTTCTTTACTTCTGAGTCTCTGTAAACATCATCAAAATTCACACCAGCACATTTTGCGCGACTGTTTTAGAGGGCAAGAAATGAGTTTAGGCGCAGTGGGTGAAAAATGAGCGGGAAAAGGCATGAAATTGAAAGGGAGAAAACCTGCTTTGCTGGCATAAAAAACGGTCTGGTCATTACTTCCCTCGCGGGCACCTGGGAGGGGGGGTGCATGGGTACGGGTGGGGGGGGGGGTGTCGCGTGGGCGCGGTGGGGGGGGGGGGGGTAATGGCCAACATTCCCTTCATGCTGCCTAAGCTGCGTCGTAAATAAATGACAGACAAAGCAGCGTTTCAGTAGCTCTGTGAAAACTGGCTTTTTTTTTGTTTTGTTTTCTGTGGGATCCAGCGCACGGTCCAGCGCCCACGCTGAAAGAAACAGAGAAATAGTCGACTGGGTTCATTTGCACTGTGAACGCTTGTTCCACATGAGCAGTCTGCTTTATCGGGTCTTTATACATTTGTGTTGTTTTAGCAACTACATGTTTAAACGTTAAGGTATTAAACTGAACATGTGATCCAGTCACCTTTTATAAATGCAAATGAGATTTGACTCTGGCGTGTCTAGCTCCGATCAAGGAGAGCTGGTGTCCAGCAGTTTGAAATTGCCCCTGTTCTGCAGGAACGCACCTCCTCGATGTCCTAATGAACTGACAAGGGGAATCAGGTGTGTTGTAGCAACCTCACCACAATAGCCCCGGCACTCTTGTTTGCACCCGTGTAGGGCTGCCATGATTAGTCGACTAGTCACGACTATGTCGACTACTAAAATAGTCGACGACTAATTTATTAGTCGATGCGTCGTTTTTTTTCCTCTCCAAACTGCTGCGACAGTTTCCACTGCTGCGTCTGCGTTTCTGTCCTTGACGCACATGCGCAGTTTAGTGGAAACCGGGGTAGACTGTTGACGACATCCCAGGACGTTATACAGACAGGCTCTGGTATCGTGGCTACCCGGCTACGGAACTCAAAAGTGCGGGATCATTTTCCGTAGTCGGGTTCCGAAACGCGTGCAATATCTGCAAGGCAGAACTTGCCTTCCACGGCAGCACAACCACGTACCTGAAGCATGTTGTGGCTACTTGTGACAACGATGAATAGGGGCCGTCATCTCTGTAATCTAAATTGCTCGTTAGCTGCTAAAGTTACCATAAACAGAGCGTTAACTTAGTACTTACTTATCACAGGGTTGCCAACTTTTTTTCGGCGTGAGATATCGGATGTGTGGTGTGTGAGCGTGTGAAGACGGTCAAATGCGTGTCTCACTCTCAATGCATGAGAGTTGGCAACCCTGCTTATCGTGGTAACTGTAAAAGTTAACATTAGTGATGGCGATTGGTTTAATTAGCCTTAGCACGCATTCGTGTATTTCCTGTAACGTCAGTGAGACCAAAACTTTATTTTTGTGAATAACTCCTTAGTTTCAGGTCCCTACCTAATTCGATTTAAATGTAGCGAAATTTGATGCCAGAGACTAATGAAAGAAAGAAAAACCTAAAAAAAAATTCTTTATTAATGTAGGCCTATTTATTTTTGTGTTTTTTAAGGCAGTGCCTTATCGTTATTTTAATAATTGTTTGTTGCAACAAGCTGCATATTTCATTAAAGGTTTAATGAACTATGATCTTAATTGTTTTTATTTTTAGTTATAGCTGAAATCTAATGATGGTTATATAATAGCAGTTGCATTCTAGTGTGATAAGCTGTATGTTTTATATTCAATTAATGTACAATCCGACTAGTCGACTAATCGTAAAAATTAATCGGTGATTAGTCGACTATTAAAATAATCATTTGTGGCAGCCCTACACCCGTGTCTTTTTGCTATTCCTGGTATGAGGTTGGTGTGTGTTGTGAAGCAATGGCAGCTTCAGATTGAAATATCGTGTGTGGATTAATGGACCTCAACAGCCAGCATCATTTACTTAGAGTGATCACGTTTTAAATCTCACATTCCGTCACCTTGATTTTAGGTCATGAATGAATTACACGTTGGTTAATTTAATTCCGTTCACTTCAGTTCATTCTGTCAGTGGCCTTGGCACGAGTTCTTCAGAGACAGGTTTTGTTTGAGTAAAAACTCAGACATTTAGCTTTGTATGATGACGGCTTATAAATTGGAGGAGAACACGAATTAGTAAATGCACAGATTTAGCAGAATATGTATGGTACATACTTAGATTATTGCCATCATTGTAGGGTAATTCTCCTGCATGTACCTTGCTAGACCTGTGCCCATTGTCATCTATAATTCTAACCTATAAGTAACCAAATGGATTGGTTTGGTTTCAGTAAACACAGTAGTCTGTTTTCCAGGATTCATACGTGCATATGCCTGATGTAATTATTTAGAAAAGTTTGGAATATCTACATTCACATTCAAAGGCATATGTTTCATTTTTCAAAAATATTTTATTTGTGGTCCAGGTACAAGGAAGGAAACAGAGTTGGTTGTACAGGACATGAGAACAGGGCGAGTGTGTTCTCCCCCCCCGCTGATCCGTTTGTTCATGGACATGCAAATGGACAGAGACGTCTGGCTTACAGGTAGAAGACCAGCTGTGTAAAGGGTAGGACATCTGCAGACTTCACCTCATGTTCCTCTTTTTTTAATCTTTGTTTCTTAGCAAAAAGGCAACACACACACACAGGCTACAAAGATAGTGTCGAGATGGGAAAGAGAAAGAAAGACCATGGCTGATCATTCCAAAGAAACAGCAAGTAATGAGATGTTTAGCAAAGTTTTCTAATGTTAATATTTCCTTCAAGTTAATCTTTTTAGATGTATGTCCATTGGTCAAGGAAGTGTGGTCACATCACAATCTGAGCAACTCAGACCTTGCAGACTCCCTTGCAGATTCTTTCAGTGGTAATGTAAGCTTCAGAGCCGAGAGGCTCACACAGCTTTCTATGTCTGACAGTGAAAGAATACAGCAGGAAAAAAAAACAAAATACTTCATATTCAGATTTTTTATGCATTTTTCACAATATACCTTTATTATCTTAATAAATACAAAAAACAACAACACTGTGATTTTCAAAGAAAAAAAAACATTAGCATTAAAAAAGACACTAAATGCATTAGACATTAGAAATATCAATATTAATTTGGTATGTTCTGTAACTGACATCTTTGCTTTATGGATATGAACATAAAGTGTTCTGGCACATCTTCATGGAACATCAGGCATGAGAGAATAGAGACCCATTGAACAGCTGGGGAAGAATTTCATTGGTGACCTTGTAATGAACTTTTGTGTGAGGATACATATGGATATATACACATATATACACACGCTCACATAACACCACCAAAATATATATAAAATAACCTGAGATACTCTCTGCACCTCATTTTCCATACAAGTGGACAGGAGAAACGAACAGATGGGTTTCCGAGGGAGATGTGGCTATGGCAACAGTCTGAGGAAGCTATTCGCTCCAAGCGTTCTTCAGCACAACTATTCATACCAAAAAAAAGAGAAACAAACAACCAATAACATTCTCCTGAAGGCTCAGCGGTAAAAAATATTCTTTTTTGGGCAACATTTTGTACAATTTTATATAAAATACCCCAAAGAGAAAAGAAAGAGACATAAAGGGAAGTTGGTCGCAAGACTGTAGACAGTGGTGTGCCCCGTGGAGAGAGATCCAGCCAGAGAGAGCTGCCACCACAAACATCCATCTCTACACCATCACTGCCCTGCTCCTGGACGGGCACTACTACTGTCGGGGCAGACGTGGTGCTGCCAGGATGGAGAGTGGGCCATCAGAAGAGCGCACGTGACAGTGAGCAGGTAACGCTCACGTGAGGCCACTACGTCAGTCGTGCACTGATATTACCGGATCAATAACTGATAATAAATTCCAAATATGCTAAAGGGAGGTTTCACTTCTCTAAAGTTCTTCTACACAAGTCTGAATTGGATTGTGTAACTAAATGCATATGCGTTTGAGTGACTGCATAGATAAAATAATCTGGAAACAACAGAACCATGGCCTGTCATCTCGAGTGTCATAACGTGTGAATTAAACCCATGGGATTAGGTACTATCAAAAAAAAATTCAGGAATAAATATTCAAGATGAATAAAAACTCCCCTGGCTAAGAACATATTAGATATACCATGACCCAGTATTAATTGTCTGTGTAATGTGACATGGAATCACAATTCTTATGCATGGTTAGTGTTGCAAATTGAGAGCTCACCCTGATATCTCAAACACGTTAACATGCAGTCACAAACCGACACGTTCAGTCTGACTGGGATGATGAGTGATAACCAATAACCAGGATGTTGTACAAACATACCAGGCTTGAAGCCAGTTAAAAAGTTATTTGTCCATAATTGGGTCTCAACAGATGTAAATAATATAGTCTTTATTTTGACACACTTTCGGAGAATCTCAAATCATGGTTTTGCAGTAGCATTAAAACGGGAGACCTAGCTTCATGTATGCCTTTGTGGGAATTTTTTTAGACCAGCGGTTTTAATAACCAAAAACCATACATGAAGACTACATTTTTGTTCATATGGCTTTATAATCGCTCCTGTTTTTAAATGCTTATAAACCATGAAGAAACGTAAACCCACAAAAAAAAGCATAAACTACACAAAACTACAGATCTGACAGAGCTGCAGTCAGAGGGAGCCTTTATTCACAGAGCTGATGGCAACAATCACACATCGACATCACTCAGCGGACACAGGACGCTCGCTTGTCATGGATGGACAGGGATACTGACTGATGTTCAAGGAGAAGGGCTGATGTAAACAAACAAACAAACAATATGGAGTGACGGGTGGAGGGCGATGACGGCTAAACGACGCCGCGTATGGCCTCCCAGCTTTAAGCGAGCCAAAGAACGACGGTACGTTTGCACGGGACCCGCGGATGAACGCGCACAGGTGGCCATTGGGAAAACGTGACCGCTTTTGAGTTGAGCGTTATTGCAATGGGGTCTGCCGTAGTCTCACTTGTCCCGCAAATCACCTAACTGAGCGTCGACGCCCCTCCCTTCAGCACCGTTCCAACGTCGAGAGGGTTTGCACGCCCTCTGTCATAGCCTCAGGAGAATCCCGCCGCTGCCGACACCTATCGTGCAACTCTGCCTCTCTCGCAATCACGGATCCTCATGTCTTATTTTAATATATCTCTGTACATGACTATATATTTATCTTTTCTCTAGTTACAGTACAGTAACGTCTCTTCACACCTCCCCTCCCCCGTACTTCATGTTAGTGGGAGCTATGGTTTTTGTGCTTATCACCAAAATTGCAGTGCAAAAGAAAAACATTTGAATCATAATAATTATTACAATAATAACATTTAAATCCATGAGAGATATTAACAAATGATGACAACAAAATCATTATTTTCATGGCACCACAGCCTATTAATTCACATATAATACAAATGACCAATAGCAGATGAAGGGGGTGGAGCAAACAGAACTGGTTGCATAGCAATGCAATAACAATTTTAATGTTGAGAATGTATTTACAGGAAATAGGATTCCTTTTTCCAGTTCACCAAAGCTTTTTATGGGTTTTTCTTTTCATGTTTTTAACTTTTTTTTTTCTCTGGATGGCATTTTTGTTTGTTTTTTTAACGACAAAGGTGTTTTTTTGTTTTTGTTTTTTTGTTCTAGAAAGGACAGAAAACATCAAATCAAGGTTGTGGGTCGAATGTCCGTCTTTACAGCTCATTTACAGTCTGTTGTTTTCCGTCTTCGCCCTCGTCAGATCCCCTCGTGGTTGGTTCTTGCTGGGGTCTCAGAGTGCACCTACTGCGCTGAACAGGCGATGGGTCTCCACGGCAGGTGGAGGTGGGCCCGAGCTTCCTGCCACACCTGTTCACTCTGCCGGAAGCACACACAGGTCCGAGTCACGCACCGACACCAACAACACCTCATCATGCACGGCAGTATGAAGATAAGGTATGGACTGAGAGAAACTTTTTTTTTTTCAAACCCCCATCTCAAGCATCGATCAGTTCAATATGTAATTAAAAACACGGATTCCCCTTAATTGACTTTCTGATTGCGGGGACCCATGATCGACTGGTCTCTGCCTTTTTGATTAATTTAAGAAGAAGCTGTGTGAAGGGAGGGAGGGTGTGGACCTACATAACTCTCCTGAGTACTGTCCCTGGCCGTTGGTTCCTAGGTAGCCGGAGTCGGCGTGTTCGGCGCTGGGCCGATGGTGCTGGCCCCTCCAGCTCTCTCCTTTCCGGGGTCCTGTGGAACAGGTGGAGGACGCCGTGCCGGATGAGCTGTGGCCCCCGGGAGATGGGAATGATGGCTTGCTGTAGGGCGGTATGGCCTCCTCTGTGAGATGTTCACACAACAAGCGTTACACCGAAGCAAAGGTTACTACATATGCCCAATCAAGTTCTCCCAGCATGAGATGAGCTGTCAGACTTACTGAGCTGATTAGAGTAACTGGTCTTCGATTATTTTTGTTGCGAGAATCCTAATGAGCTTCAGAAGTTCACACTGGGTGTGGCTGAACTCTAGTCTCCTACAAGAGAGCTTTCTGTTCTACGCTGGCCCTAATGATCTCCCAGGCACGATGCAGAGAGGTTGATCTGTACACATGGACATACATGCTCGTGGAATGCAAAGCTGGGTGACTAGAGTACATCTGAGCTGCTTCCAGGCCACCTGCGGCTGAAGGAGCCCAGACTTAGCCAGGGTAAGCGCTTAGGGATGGGGAAGAGAACCGCAGATGAGCCTGTCTGTTGACTCCAGGTGCAGCTCTTGTCACAGCAGCCTGCCTAATTGAACACCTGGGTCTACATCTGGATGTGCCAGTCCAGGTGACCCGGTTGATCATGCGTAAAGCTTGGTTGAGCACTGGAATGAAGGTCATTCTCAGTTATTTCTCAACTCTGGGATTTGTATGGAACAGTATAATAATTTTCTCCTATGAATTTGACCTTAGACCAGGGCTAAGGGCACCTCTCTAGGATCTTAGCACCTCTCTAGGATCTTAGCACCTCTACCCAGGATCTGGGTACCTCTACCCAGGATCTGGGTACCCCCTCTACCCAGGATCTGGGCACCTCTACCCAGGATCTGGGCACCTTTATCCAAGATTTGGGTACCTCTAACCAGGATCAGGGCACCTCTCCAGGATCTGGATGTCTGTATCCAGGATCTGGGCACCCTTCCCCTATATTGTTTCTTAAATCGTTGATCAGTTAAGCTAACTGTTAGCTAACTACTAACCGCTACTACTAGTGCTACTAGCAAACGTCTTCATAGTGTCCTGTTGCAAGTGTTTCTCATAGCCACCTCGCACCGGCTGTACCTGAGGCAGGGCCATTCTTCTGCGCCCTCCGGGCCTCCTCTGCTCTCTCAATGGAGCCCAGTCTCTCCTGGGCCTGCCGGTGGCGCTCCAGAGAGGTCCGCGCCTGGCGCTCCAGGGAGCTCTTCACCTCCTCCAGCCCCACCATGGGCTGCCTCTCCAGAGACGAGGCCTTTCGCTCTGAGGGGTTACCCAGGCTGCCTGCACTCCTTGGCCCCTGCCCACGTTGGCTCTGGCAGGGGGGTGGCTCTGGGGGTGGAGGTAGGTCTAACGCACACACATAACACACACACACACCCACAGTAAAACATCAAGGGAGTAATTTTTTTCTCAGTGTAACAGCAGGAAAATGTAACCAAAAGGCAGGATCTGCAGTTTGTGCATACATTTGTGGAACCTTGTCATTCAATGGGTGAGAACACAGACCGCCAATGGCATCTAACTGTATCAAGCCTTTCAAAATGGCAATATGGTAATTGTGCTGAAAATCATTATGGCTTGCCACAATTTTTGAAATGTGAAATGGTGCAGTAGGTTTTTGACAGGTAAAAGACACAGTGCCCTTGGCATTAAAACTAGCAGAGAACACCTGCCATGGGTTTCCAACTTAGCTGCTTCGCCAGTGCTGATGGCTTGAGGAAAGCCATGTTTACCTATTATTACTTTAACTAAGTCATCCATTTAATGATTAAGGTCTAACTCAAACATGCTAATCGCTAACCATGTACCCTTGCTCTCTACATTATTCATTAGCTTATTGCTAATGCTCATTCTGATGTTTAAGGAGTCTGGTACTTCATTTTGGTTCAGTAATGTGGGTGTGCTGGGGGCGGGGCTTACCGTCAGCACCTGGGTCCCTGCGGTGGGGAGTGGTGCCTGGCCCTCTGGGCTTGCGTGTGGGTCGCACTGCCCGCTGGTGCCCCAGACTGTGTGTGCCTACTGCGCTGCTGTCTGTGGAGAATGGGCTGATGGGGCGATGCCTCTGGCCTTTGTCTGTAGAGGGCGTAAGAGAGTCATTACAGGTAAGGGAGGGTTATGGGGAGTCATGCTTGTTCTGTAGCTTAGCAGCACACCTGGAAATGAGGAGAGGGACACTAAGCCAAATGGAAAACAAGGGATGGAATGATAACAGCATCCTCTGCTGTAGTTTGTAAGGCAAGAAAACCACCAAGCACTGAAATAGGTTCCTGTGAAGATGTTTGAAGAGATCAGGGCATCCATTCCAGAAAGCCAGTGAGAGCCCAACCAAACGTTTGTGACGACTAATACCACATTAGCATCATAGCGTTGAGCCATGCACATCCCAGAGGTCAGCTGCAAAGGTTCACTGCCAGCTTCATCTTGCTAACTCTTACAGAAGGAAAGTGGTTACGATGCCCCAATAAATGAGAAAAATAAAAGAATGTTAGTACCACATTCCTCTCACGACCCACTAAAACAGCCAAGAATTTGAGAAGCCAAAACCTCATAAGTAAGCAAGAACCCAGAGCCGCAGAGAGACAGAGATGGGGCAGGAGTCCAGAGGCGCGTCCAGAGGTCTAGCTGATCATGGACCGACCAGCACGCACAAACCTCTCCTGCCGAGACCGGTGCCGTCCAACCGGTAGCCGGCTTTGTCGGCAGCGGCGGCCAGGGCCCGAGCGAAGCTGCACTGGGTGAAGAGGGAGCCGTCGGACGAGCTCCCCCCGCTGGATCTGTGGCTGGAGAAGGGCCTGTGGTCCTCTTCCGACGCCGAGCCCCACCCGTTCACCATGGAGCCTGGGAGCAGTGGCCACAGGGCGTGAGTTTACCGAGTTTAGGGGAGGAGTTCATCCTGTTTGCTTTCTGGGATGAGTTTCTAGGGTTAGGAGTCTTGTGTTAGCTACTCACTCTCTACAGAGCACTCGGCTAGGCTCTCTCACTCTATGAAGCACTCAGCTAGGCTCTCACTCTCTACGGAGCACTCAGCTAGGCTCTCTCACTCTTTACGGAGCACTCAGCTAGGCTCTCTCACTCTTTACGGAGCACTCAGCTAGGCTCTCTCACTCTTTACGGAGCATTCAGCTAGGCTGTCTCACTCTATGGAGCACTCAGCTAGGCACTCTCACGCTACAGCTAGGCTCTCTCACTCTTTACAGAGCACTCAGCTAAGCTCTCACTCTTTACAGAGCACTCAGCTAGGCTCTCTCACTCTTTACAGCTAGGCTCTCTCACTCTCTACAGAACACTCAGCTAGGCTCTCTCACTCTTTACAGCTAGGCTAGTCTTTTGCTAGTTATCGATTCACAGCAAGGTTCTGTGTGACTGACTGTGGAAACATGTCTGGGGAGACGTAGTTTCCAGCAAAGTGTGACCTTCCATATGAATGACAGAGAAGCCAGATCTCTGTAGATTTAATGTAGATAGGGGTCCACACCAAATATTACTGTGATTCTTGAGAACGATAATCATTTTTGTAATTTAAATTAAATAAATAAAAATCCCTGTTTTAATATATAGTAACAACAGCATAGGAAAAAATGTTTCTATAAAGAAAATAAAACCAAAAAAAATCCTCCTGCCAGTGACATCTCTGCCTGTCTCAGCACTGAAACAGTGCATAGCTTCACCAAAAAGAAAGCCACCTCCCCTGGGTCCTCCTGTCTCCATGGGAATATGAAGTGTAATGAATTCGCTGTGAAGCCAGGCCATGTTCTGCTGTGCATCAACCCCCCCCCCCAACTCCCCCACCCCCTACCCCCCTCACGGAGGGAGCATTCTGCCCGGTGGAACCCCGCGCTACACTCACGGATCCTGCGAGTGGATGTCAGCACTAATAATGTGTTGGCTAAATGTGTCTCAGAGTGTGCGGTGGTTCCAGTGAGCCCTGCTACGTGGGGGTATGGGCTTAGCAGGTGGAAACAACAATCACAAAAACTATCTTCATCCCAGGGATGCCTGTGGAGCTCACCAGTTAATAACAACACCAATAATAACAGTTGTTTTTTTTATTAAAATCTATTATTACTAACATATATTACTATTAATAAATGTAGTACTTTTTACTAATGTTTCAAAATCAAAGAAATCTTTATCCCTTGTGGATTTTTTTCAAATATAAGCCATATAGGATATTTTAATGGACCACTTAAAACAGCTAATTTAAATTAAATGACTTCTCAGTTCATAATTCTGTGATGTACATACAGTTCTGAATGACACCCCCCCCCCCCCCCCCCACTCCAGAAGTGGGGGTTACTTGTCCCATTGACGCCTATTTAATATTCGCGGCTCTGCTAAGCAGAGTTATCTGGGTCATAAAAGCCGCCCCGCACCCTGCTGGCGCTAAAGCTGATTTACGCCGGTCCTGGCCCTCATCTGCATATCGTTAAGCATCGTAATTATTCCCCTTGACGAGCGGGCGACTGCTCCTGCCTTGGGGACATGTGACCTTGCTCTGGGCGTCCCGTGCTGAGCTTTGTCGGCGAATGCTAGCGAACGCTAAAGCCGCTTAAGCTCTTAATGGGCGGCGTTGCTGACTTTGGTGGTGTTGGTGACGTTGCTGGCATTGGGTGGCATTGGGTGGCGTTGGTGACGTTGCTGGCATTGGGTGGCGTTGTCGGCTGTTGACACACTCCCGGTTTCCCTTTTGATTTCCCTCCATCGGTGGGAGAGCAGCAGCACATCCCCTTCAGCACACAGCCATGGGAAGTGTAGCGTCCTTGCAGGGCCTTGTGCTGTCTCTTGCTTAAAGAACTTTTATTGTGGCAGGTGCATTTATCGCTCCGCCCAGCCACTGCTGTGTGCAGACCAGCTGGAGCATGCTTCTGCTCCTACATTCAGATCTAGACGATTAACCGTCACTGCTCTCTGTCTCTTTTTCTCCCTCTCTCTCTCCCTCTCTCTCACCGTATCTCCGTGAGCTCGTACAGTGGCCGCTGCTGTCAGAGTGGTGATCGAGGCAGCCGCATGGCCAGATAAAAGAAAATAGCCCTGTCTGCCATGCGGAGGAGAGATGCTGGGGATAAGGCCCAGACCCAAACGCCTTCTACACCACATCAGCCCCGCGAGGTGTCTGGGCCCATCGCCACAGAGACACACGTCCCGGGGAGGAGGGTACGCTCCAGCGGATCCCACCCTCCTGCTCACTGGGTTTGATCTGTATCGGTCAAACAGTCCCTCGGTCTTTCCATCTTCACGTTCTTCTTTGTCCTTCTGTATATTGTGTATATTGTGTCTGTTTTGTATGCTGAGGTTTCCATTCCTGTGTGTAATCAGCAGAGGTGCTGAAAATTGAATTCGAGACCTCGATGGCGGGTGCTGGAGGTCAAATCCGAAGGGTGTCTACTAACGGCACAACACACACACTTTACAGACTACACACTCCATCTGCGAGGAAAAGAGGTGGTGTGTAGGGACGTTTGCTCACCCTCCTGCCCTCTGCGCTGTGGTCAGTGAGGAAGGAGAGGCATGAAAACACAGGCTCTCAGCTTCCAGTCCTCCAATGTCATACCCTTCATGCGTCTCACGCGTCCCCTATGACAGACTGCCCATAAAAGCGCTCCAATAAGTTGTAAAAATGGAAATGGTGCTTCTTGGCCAGAACTGGGGAGCCGGACGTGAGATTTATTCCAAATCTGCCTGGGAAAAAATACAGATATGGGCTGTAGGCAGGTTTGGTATCCAGTTACACTCTCTCTTTCTTCTCTCTTCTCTCACTTTTCTGTTGCTCTGTCTTCTCTCTCTTTCTCCATTTTGACGGCCTCTTTTTAAAATTCATGGACTTTTCTTTATCTCTTCTCATAGTGGTAATTATAATTCAGGAGAGTTTAGCACCAACTGCATGAACAAACCCAATTTGAATATGTTCATTTTCAGGTAAAGGGGAAATAACACACACACACACACACACACACACACACGCGCAATCACCAACACTACTGTCCCATATACAGTCCACACAGATGTCCTAGCTATTTAGCCCGTCATCACACGTGACACAAGGCGTTTGATTTACACTGCCTTGTAAACGTAAACAATGCCATGCCATCCTTTAAACGTGTAAATAAATGCAAACATTCACAAATGCCTTCCTGACAGACACTGCTAACATAATCATAACGCGATAACTGAAATGAAACATGCTGCATGTAGATGAGAGATCATTAGCGGGCGACTGTTTTCTTTGTTTTACCTTTGCACCGCACGTGGCTTTGAGCTGTAATTTGATATGGGAGGGGATAAGGGCGTGCTGCACACGCGGGGCCGTCGCGTAATCGCACGTTTCTGGCCCTGCTGCTCCTGCCTTTTGTCCCGGTGCACGGCAGAGTGGAGCTGGGCTCCTCACCCAATTACGCTGATTGAAATCCGTCAAATGAGGAAAAGACGGTTGGCGGATAAGAAGCTAATTAAACGACGAAGACTGTGAAGTTCCAGAACTCGCGCGTATCGCTTCTCTTCTTAACGTGAGAGTATGCAAGCACGTCATTTTTATGATTTAGGGCTTGCGGTCTGCAATAGTTGTTGTCTAGATGTAGCTTGTTTGTCCTATTGCGGGGTAGACACAGTGTAGTCTCTAGCTTACCTGTGACGGAGCTGTCCAAATTGTCCATACTGGAGCCAGGTGTGTGTTCGATTCCCCGGAGGGGAGGGGACATCTCGTAGCCTTCGTCCTCTTCTTCATCATCCTCATCATCATCAGGGAGGTCCGTCTCAATGTCAGACATGAGGGTGCTGGACATGTATCCTACAGGAGGTGCTGGGGCTTGGGGAGGATACGGGCCTCCTTGCATATGCCTGCGCCAAAAAATAAAAAATACGGAATGCTTCAGCAGCTGCACACACACACACACACGAACATTTCCAAATTTGAGTGGGAGACAGCATGTCAGCTGGAGACAATGCGTGTCAAACGGCACCTCTAGACGAGAGAGATGCGTTCCGGGGGCGGGGGGGAGGACGACCTGTCACGGCGAATTTGCGATTCCTGAAACTTTCCCTGTCATGTCGCGGATGAATCGGGACAATTCGGCTAATTCCACACTGCAGCCTGCCGCACTGCTAACACAATCGCCCTCTAATTGCAGCTGAGGAAGACACAATGGTGAAGGCCCCAGACGTGCCTGCTGTCGGACCGGAGTGTCCCAGTCAGTCAGGACTCTTCCGCGTGTGAGCGAACGTCAGCATTGTTGTATAATCACGGGCTCTCCCCCCCCCGTTGTCAAAGACGCACGTGGAGTAACGTGGTCGTTACTCCGGGAACGTGACTTCTCCCTGTTGACAAGCAGGACGCGCTCCTCCGCGGGCGGGTGGCGTAATGAGCGCGCTGGCTCTCTGGGTAGTAGGATGACGTGGAGCTGCTCAAACCCAGAGCCCACAGGGGAAGAGTTGGCAAAGGGAACTGAACGGTAACTACGACAGTCCGATCTTACTCCTAAGTCTAAACGGGAGAAGCGGAGTGTTTGGGGGGGGAAAACCTTGATTAGTGAGTTTTACTGGAATGAGTGACATTCCGACAGTGGAGTTTATAGCACGTTGTTTGTTTACCTCTGTTTTTTATCTGGAAATCTGGACTCAAATTTACACAGTTTACACAATTTCAACGTCAGTCAAATAAATGGGCCTATTTCGTAAGCATCACCCCGGGTCTTCACGTCCGGCACCTCTGTGGTCCGGCCGCGGCGGCCACTGGGCCCTCACCAGTTCTGCTTGGCCATGTCCAGCTGGTACGCCCGCGTCAGCTCGTCCAGGTGCGCTTGGAGCATGGGCTGCACCTCCTCGCCAGGCGACGGCGTCAACGTGGCGGTGGACTGCTTGCCGAAGGAGACCGCCGCGGGGGAGGAGGCCACGCCCCGTATGGGCGGGGTCGGCACACGCTCCTCCTCCTCCTCCAGCTCGTCCTCCAGACCCTGGTGCAGGTAGGTCTGCACGGGCAGCTGAGGACCCCAGCCGTCACTCTCGTAGCTGCCGTCCCCAGGAGCAGAGAGAAAGAAAGGAGGAGGGAGGAAGAAAGGAGGAGGGAGAAAGAAAGGAGGAGGGAGGAAGAAAGGAGGAGGGAGAAAGAGTGAGAGAGGTGTGGCCAGAAAAACAAAATGGCTCCAACACAAACTTCCACTGTGAATAATCATCTGTGGTTCTTATACAAATTAATTTTGACTTCCATAATTGGTCCGTTGTAAGAGCGCGATATCTTTGCATCTCGTTTGGCCTCTGAGGGCAAACAAGTCCGGGCTGCTTACTGTCGTCATCCTCATCAAGAGGGTGAGGGTGGCGTGCCTGGCCCTAGCACTGGGAAAACACTCATCATAAAGCCAGTATTCATTAAAGGAATTTGTCAGCGCACAGCCCAGAGGACATAATGGTTTTAAGCTGAAGCCATTAAAGACAGTGCTCAGATTTACAGTGCAGGAGAGTCCTCATTTGCCAGAGAGCCTATTAAGCAAGATGACTCTCTGTGGCGGAAATGAATGGGGTCGAAAGGCAAGCACACCTCTCAAGCAAGAGACCTAATTTGTGATTCCGCCTTCTTGTTTTCCTGCCTCTGCGCAGAGACGCTCTGCTCTTAACACGACGGGACAAAACGCTGACACGAAGGCTGGTGAAAACACCCATGCTTGACTGGAAAATGACTTCTTCTTGTGTCTCCTTAAACGGAACACTGTCAGTTAGTAACAGCAGCCCGGTACTGTTTTTGCCAAATGTAAGCTTACATAATGACTCTCATAATAACTGTACAGGTCCCATACATCTCCATACCTACACAGAGACCCTTCAGGCAATGAAGAGTAAGAATACATTACGAACAAGATCCTAGAAGCTGGTTCGGCTCGTGGACAAACCGTCCACACGAGGCCCCTGATGTAGCTGTGACCAATCACCTGCCCTGCTGTCTGCAGAGGACCCACTGTTGGCATGGAGGCTGCCGTGTTGTCTGGCTTACCCTCCTCCGTCGTGCGGCTCCCTGGGGTAATGGTCCAGCTCCGTGCCTGGCAGAGGGTGGACCGGGGGCGGGGGCAGGGGCACGTTGGCCCAGCCGGAGCCGTTGGCCTTGGTGGCCTTGGGCCCTGCTTTGGTCTTCTTCTTCTTCCCCCCTTTCCCACCTGCGGAAACAAGCGATCATGACTGCAGACCGTCCCTGTGCCGCTGCTCCGAAAGACCGCCCACACCCGCCTGGCGCTGCGTGTTAGCTCCGCCTCTCAAGGCTCTTATCTGCACGGGTACCTGCTGTCTCAGGGGCTCCGAGGATACAAGGCACAATGGAGACAGGGAGAGAGAGACACATCGGCATCTTTCTCTCCTCACTTGAAGCCTGGTGTGAAATATGACCTCCTCCCAGTATTGACCCCGCCCACCAGTCTGATTGCAGTCTGCGGGGGCGGGCTTCATTTCCCCTTCCTTCATTGCTCCGCCCAGCATGATACAGGACGGCAGAGGAAACGGAATGTGGAGGGGGGCGGAGCCAGTGAAACAGAACTTGAACCTTGGAGCTGATTTTCACAGCAGAATTTAACCACTAACACTGCAAGAAGGCACACGAATGAACAGACTAGTGATTAATTAAGCTCTCTTTCAGTAGTGTCCTTGGCTTAATCTCATAAACTCCAGGATCAATATTCTATTAATAACCTTAAAGCATAATAAGCAGTAACTACTATGAATTATTTAGTTACTATAGTAACATTGAAATAAAAGATATTTGGCCATGTGGATCCTTGTGGTTTAAATGCCAATACAGTTCATGTAAAGATGTTAGAACCTCTTTACAGTCCAAAAAGAACAAGACTCCATCGAACCTTGGCCCGTGAGCAGTGCATTCTGGGATAGCAGCATGGGTGGTCAGACTCCCTATGGACTAGTTAGGGCTACATGCTGCTACAGCGGACCGTGACTCCAGGCTGTGTAGATGGGTGTAAGCAGGCTGACGTAGCCAGCCGGACAAATGCGAGGTGGAGAGAATAGAGGGAGAGTCCTCTCCGTCAGCATCCACCCCTCCGCCCGTGGCCTGTAACCACCCCCACTACATTACACGACTTTGGTTCTGTGTGGTGCTGTGGCCCGAGGAGCACAGCAAGGCGGCGGTATATATGCGAGACCAGCATGATGACATAGCTACAAAATTCACTCCCAAAGAACAAACAAACAAACGAACAAAAGAAACACTTCTGAGTCTTTTTTTTTTGTCCTTTGTAGCAAAAGTAAAAATTGTCTGGCGTCAGAGATGGGTAGACAGAGAGAGAGAGGGAGGGAGATGGAGAGAGGGAAGAGAGAGAGAGAGAGAGAGAGAGAAAGAGGGGGTGGAGCCCAGCATCTGGGACTCCACACAACAAACAGCAGATTTGTCACGAGCGTGAGACGTTTATGACGCTCTCTGCAGCGCGCCTATTAGAGAGGGGCTCTGGGAGAGGAGCTTCTGGCTGAGGGAACACTACTGTTCCACAGGCGTTAGGTGGACAGAGGTGTCAAACAAAGATGAATAAAGCACGCTAGTAATAAAAGGAAATAACAACAGGCCAGAGGCGGGAGAGGCGACGGTACAAGTGAAGGGGGGGGAAGTAATTGGGTTCCCTAATCGCTCCTCTGGGCGACACTTAGGCTGCGGCCGATAAATGTGGAAATAGTGTGATCGCTCAATCACTCTCTCTCTCTCTCTCCCCCTCCGCTCTCTCTCTCTCGCTCTGTGTCATGCTCTCTGTTGAAGAGAGGCCATCGATATTTTGAACGGAACTCTGTCCAGTCCCCTGAAATCATGTCTGCCCCGGACAGGAAGTAGACAGACCCCTGGGGGGAGCTGGTCATTCCACTGATCTCTAATAAAGAACATATTATAGATCAGTGGCTGAGACTGCTAATCTATAATAATTAATATACTTTATATCAGTGGTTGAAATGCATCCACGCCCAAATGTTGGCTGCCCTGCTGCCTTTTACTGACGTGGTTGCAGTGGTGCAGCCCAGGAGAGCGTCATGGCAACGTTTACGGACACAAGAGTTCATCCAGCACTGGAGAAGCCAGCAGCCTACATCACACACACACACACACACACACACACACCGACAGCAGCAACACAAGAGACAGCGTCTCTATTCCTCTGCCTATTACGGACAGCCACCATCAGTCTTCAGCTCCCCTGTTCATATTCAGTAATTTTCTCTCTCTCTCTCTCTCTCCCTCCCCCTCTTTCCCTCCCCCTCTCTGTCTCCCTCTTTCTCTTTCAGTTATTCTATGCTCATTTTCATCCCTGCCTTGTCTTTCAGACAGTTGTGAATCACTTCTCAAGCTGAAAGCCCCACTCACTGACAGTGCGCTGCCTTCACACAAAGTTCCTCACGTGCTGTCCGTAACTCCCTCTGTCATCTATAAAGGCTTCGTAGCAGCACCACATTGGCTGCAGAACCCCAGGACGCAGAAGCATCTGGAGTCTTCCCCCCGCACACGGGCTTGGTGCACGGTTCAAACACCACACCCAAACCCTGGGACCTTCATCTTAAAGCATCACAGATGATCCTCTGTACGTTTGCATGCACATATTAACGTTTACTTATTATGACTCAGTTATGCGGAAAAATGTAGTTGAATGCAGCCACCTGGAACAACACCAAGCCAGCGAACATAACTACATTTATGCTTTTGAAATTTGAAAGACACACACACACACACACACACACACACACACACACACACACACAAAAGCTCTCAGATGCCTCAGAGCTACAGCCTTTCTCAGACATGCTTCCTGTACCACCTTATCGACATTTAACTCCCACTGCACAACACACCTCCAATTAAAATTCTACTCAGTAGGAGTTTGTACAACCACATATCTTCTAATTATTTGAGATAGCGAGGTAAAATATCCCGGGGCAGGCAAATGGAGCACACATGCTAGCTCGGGAAACAATCAAGAGCAGCTTGGCCTATGGCCTCCCTCTTTAGAAATGCTAATACAAGCCTGGGATATCTTCTCAATCTCGTTGTGTTCAACCCCACTGCGCTCTCTCTCTCTCTCTCTCATCATAGGGATAGATCTCGTTTCATGCTCCCACCCTTTATGGATCATGGTGGATTTCCAACGGCCTTCAGCACTTGATTTAATATCGCTGCTTGTTTACAGTAGACTGCTTTGTGATTCGTTTGCCTCACACTTCAGACAACATTTCGTAGTCAGAACCATCATGATGTAAAATGTCTGATTGTAAACACTGGTGACATAATGAACAAACAGGAGGGGCGGAGCCCTAACCAGGAACTCAACTACCAGTCACATGGCCTGCCACTCTTGGAGTGGTTTTTTTTTTCATATTATTTAACAACGCAACAATCACATCTGCTAATAGGTGTCTCGTCCTTTTTAATCAGTCATATCGTAATCCGGAACGGAACCCATTCCTCGTTGGTGGAGAAGGGCTATCAGTGGCCTCCGATCACCAATAGGAACAACCAGCTTCCAAAAGTAGCTCAGCTTGCTACTTATTGTTTATAAAATGAAATTACCAAGTTCAGTGCTCTCTCTCTCTCTTTCTATATATATATATATATATATATATATATATATATATATATATATATATATATATATATATGTATATATATATGTCTCCAACTTATGCTATCCTGCTCACGTACACAACAGCATTCACTTAGACAAAGCAGTAGTGGTGGACTGTGTCTCGTCTTTATGGGACTTGGCTTGGCTTGAAGCCAGACACGCCCGTGAGTGGGTTGTTTCTTGCTCGGGCTAGACGGTAAAGAGCTTTGCCTTTCCTATTATCTAAAATGCTTTAGAAAAAACAAAACAATTGATTTGGCTTCATTAGGTTGATCATTAGGTTATTCGGGCCCAGGGTCGGTCTGGCATTTTCCTGGATTGCTGATAAGTGCACCTCTAAGACTGGAGAGGCTGGATTGCTTTCTGATGGAAAACTACCTCTAAGAATGTCCCGAGGCCCGGCACTTGAGAAATTTGCCCCTTGCTGCCTTTGTTAAGAGAAAGGTACAGCACAGTTACAGTTCTGGTTTATGATGGAGAGAGACACAGAGAGAGAGAGAGAGAGAGAGATGAAGGACTGTCTTTACACCCTCTGAATGACACAGTAATATTCAGTAGACGAGTTTTATAGAAGGTAGTGAACTTTAGAGCGAGGGATGAGGTGTGGTGGGGAGAGGGGTGTTTATAGTCAGTATAACTGTGTGCGCGTGCGTTGTGCACTTACGTGTGTATGTTTTTTGGTGTGTGTGTGGATTACAATGAATTATGCATCATGTTGGTCCATATATACCAGACAGCAAAGTGTGTACTGGTGGTAAGTGGCCTGCCTAGGCAGCCTATGCAGGTGAAAGGAGGATGTGGTTAAGGTGGTGTAGTGGATGTGGTTAAGGTGGTGTAGTGTAGCAGCAGAGCTGAAAGCAGTGTGAGTGGGGAAGCCCAAGAAAGGGTTAATGGCCACTCCCCTAACGCCGCATGCAGGCAGTTAATCGATGGATGAGTTGCTCGATGAATCGATCTGTAGATCAATGCTCAGATCGTTGCTAAATTTATCATGTACGGCAAATCGGTTGTTGAGTGCACCATTTTTAGTCCTTGAACTATCTGGAGTCCAAAAGCTTTCTAGCCCTTCTGGTGAACTCTAGAAGTCTTGTTAAATCTTTTTCTACCGGTTCTCGTTCGGACGACGACTGTAACAGGGCCTTAATTGATCTCTGCAGGAACAGAAAAGTGCTTTATTGCAAAAACATGTAAATGTGTTACTAGGGGCAGAATCCTATCAGTTTCAAGCTGCTATCACTGTAAAAACTGTAGGCACCATCTCTGACTGGACGGAGTCTCGCAGGACCCCCCCTAGTGAAGCCAGGGTTCTCATTGGTGCAGACGCTACAGGCAGTTCCCTACCTGCGGAGAACTCTCAACCTATGAACATGCTGATGTGTGACTACCTGGTGGCTGTAACCCAGAGCAGAGGTCAGGGGGGCAGGAAGGCGGGTGGAGGAGGGCAGGAGAGGGCGGGGCCTGCGGAGCGTGTCCTAGTGTTATACCAACCTGACAGACTGCCGCTCCGCTCTGAGCTGTTGTGGGAACTGGTGGTGCTGAAATCCTGTGATTGGTTGTGGGGCATTCTATTAGACAATCCATCAGCCAATCGGTAGTCAGGAATGAAAAGGAGTGCTAGTGGGGGTTGAAGGTCAAAAACAGTGGCGTCAGGTGAGTGGCAGGACAAGCGTGAGCGCATGCAGAACGTGCAGTTAGAGCCAACGGCCTGAGATTTACACACACACACACACACACACACATATACACGCACGCACACACACACACATATACACACACTCACACACACACTCATACACACACGGAGACACAGAGACATGGACATACAAGGAGACACAGAGACACGGACATACAAGGAGACACACACGTGTGCGTTTCTGTTCAGTTATTTTTTTGCTCATAAAAGATATTACTATTATTATTGTTTTAGTTTGATTATTTTAGCACTCCTTTGACCTCTACTGACCCTGTACAGTGACGGAAGATCGCATTCAAAACGATCTAACACTAGATTTTATTCAGAAAAATTCTAATAACTGCTCAGTAAAACACTGAGACATGTATATGTCTAATGCATAATGTACATCATGTATATTCTGAAACAGAGTTGTAATTAAAATACAGATCAAAGACCACTTATTGCACAGAACATGATAAATGTAATACATCTCTTGAGCCTATTAAACATGCAATCCAATGAATTTGTTTTTAAAAAGCACTTCTGAAATACATGAAAGCTTTGATAATAAGGCCTGAAACGCTTTAGCCTAAACACAATTGAGAAAATAAAGGGGTGGAAACAATTGCATTGAAACCCATTACACTTATCCAACTTTGCATGGACAGAACTTTTAATTGGAGGCAATCTCTAGATAGAAAAATTGGCCTCATCTCAAAAGGCTGATTAGATTACACTATAACAGCGCTATAGCAGTAACACCACACACACACACAGACACGCATTTCGACGCAAAGTGTATGGACCGCTCCCACCACAGGCCCCTCCCCTCCCGCAAGAGGCTCCGCCCACTCACTGTTGTTGCAGGAATTCTTGTCAGGCAGAGAGTAACCCAGGCTGGTCATCTCCTGCTTGGTCTGAAGGGAGGTCTTCCACTGGGCCTCTGGGAGCTCCACCGCCAGCTCGTGGATGCTGCTGGAGTGAAGGATCTGCGTGGTGGCGTAGGGCGTGGCCTGGGAGGCGGGGCTAGCGCCCCCGTACCCGCCCTTGGTGGTGAAGTCGATGCTGCTGTAGATGGCGCCGTCCGACAGCATGGTGCCCGACTTTTCTGCCTGGCCGGCGGGCATCCCGTCTGGAGGGGAGGAGAGAGGGTTGAAAACGGAGAGAGGGAGGGATGAGTGAGAGGGAGAGATGTGTGTGAGGCGCTGGTCCTCTCTCGCTTCTCCACTCCTCTGTCTACTACAGTCCTTCAGCACACCATCACACTCTTCATCTCCCTCCCTACCATTCAGAAAAAAACACTGCTGTTCTGTGTGTGCGTGTGTCTCTGTGTGTGTGTGTGTGTGAGTCTGCGTGTGTGTATGTGTCTGTCTGTATGTGTGTGTATGTGTCTGCATGTATGTGTATGTGTGTGAAGTGTCTGCATCTGTTTGCCTTTGTGTGTGTGTCTGTGTGTGTGTGTGTGTGTGTGTGTGTGTCTGCACGCTCACTGAAGGGGAGATGATGTACAGTCATGACGGAAGTGTCTATGTGTGTGTGTGTGTGAAGTGTCTCTGTGTGTGTGAAGTGTCTGTTTCTGTGTGTGTGTGTGTGAAGTGTCTCTATGTGTGAGTGTGAAGTGCCATATGTGTGTGTGTGTGTGTGTGTGTGTGTGTGTGTGCGTGTGTGTGCGTGCAGACGTGTGTGTGTGTTGAGTGTCCGTATATGTGTGTGTGTGTGTGTGTGTGTGTGCGTGTGCGCGTGTGTGCGTGCAGACGTATGTGTGTGTTGAGTGTCCGTATATGTGTGTGTGTGTGTGTGTGAAGTGTCTCATCTGTGCTGCTCAAGCTGTGCTTGTCCTTCACGAGCTGCTGCCCACACCAGTGAGTATCTCTTCTTCTCCCTTCCCCATACCCCTCACTCTATCTTTCTCTCTCCATCTCCCTCTCTCTCCCTCTCTCTTTCTGTCTGTATCCACCCCTCTCTCTCTCTCTCCTCTGCTCTATGGGGGATGACAGCAGGCCAGAACGCCCTCTATTAGTCTGAGAGTGACGTTGTGAACAGAGTGGCCCAGTGAGAGCGTCCCTGTGTTCTGATGTATGTGTGTGTATTCACACACAAACAGGCCGTATGCATACAGGAATACATCTTAGCAAAACATGAAAATACCCAAAGAACAAGAGTCATGTGGGTAGAGAGTGTTATCATGCTTTCAAATTTCTGGTATGAGCAGTAGTTTGACTTCCAGATGGGTGTGGGCGTGGTGTGGGCGGGGATGTGAGAGTGGTGTGGGCGGGGGTGTGAGAGTGGTGTGGGCGGGGATGTGAGAGTGGTGTGGGCGGGGATGTGAGAGTGGTGTGGGCGGGGGTGTGAGTGGTGTGGGCGGGGTGTGAGAGTGGTGTGGGCGGGGTGTGAGAGTGGTGTGGGCGGGGTGTGTGAGTGGTGTGGGCGGGGTGTGTGAGTGGTGTGGGCGGGGTGTGAGTGGTGTGGGCGGGGTGTGAGTGGTGTGGGCGGTTGTGTGGGCAGGGAGTGGGTGTGGTGTGGGCAGGGAGTGGGCATGGTGTGGGCAGGGAGACATGCATCCAGACTTTTCTCTGTCCTTGCTCCAAGGTGGTGGAATGAACTTCGCTTGTGTGTCTGAACATCGGAGTCACTTGCTGTCTTCAGACGACGACTGAAGACCCACCTCTTTTAAGTGCACTTTACATAATTATGCTTTCGTCTACTGTGCTTTATCGTCTCTTTCCTCAGGTGTTTGTTATAGGTATTGCTTACTGTCCTTTTCTCAGGTATTGTGCATAATTGGGTTATAGGAAGTGCTTACTGTCTTTTTCCTCAGGTGATGTGTATATTTAGGTATAATAATGACTTGGCATAATTGTTAGGTATCATATGACTTTCGTCTAGTGGTTTTTTCCAGCTTAGAGTACCTTGTGTTCAGGACTATCTATACCAGGGGTGCTCATTACGTCGATCGCGATCGATCCGGACGTGTCGGTCCCACACCCTGGAATGTGCGTAGATCGCGTCACATAAAATAGTAGTAGATGAATCGCACATCTGCACTGACGGTTGTATTTTGATTGACATTCACGGTAGCCAATCTGCAATCCACTCAACAAATTACGTCGCCACACCCCCCCCCCCCCCCCCCCCCCCCCCGCTCAACAAATTACGTTCGCCGCCACCCCGATAGATCTTTCTGACTTGGTCATCTTATAAGTAGCTCGCAAGCTGAAAACTGTGGGCACCCCTGATCTATACTACCTTGGAGATTCCAAGCAACTACGTAGCACTTTTGTAAGTCACTCTGGATAAGAGCGTCTGCTAAATGCCATAAATGTAAATGTAGGGTTTGGGCAGGGTGTGGGAGTGGTGTGGGTGGGGTTTGGGCGTGAGAGTGGTGTGGGAGTGTTGTGGGCGTGGTGTGGGCAGGATGTGATAGTGGTGTGGGCAGGGTGTGAGAGTGGTGTGGGCAGGGTGTGAGAGTGGTGTGGGCAGGGTGTGATAGTGGTGTGGGCAGGGTGTGGGAGTGTTGTGGGCGGGGTGTGGGCATGGTGTGGGAGTGTTGTGGGCGTGGTGTGATAGTGGTGTAGGCGGGGTGTGGGTGGGGTGTGGGCAGGGTGTGGGAGTGTTGTGGGCGGGGTGTGGGCAGGGTGTGGGAGTGTTGTGGGCGGGGTGTGGGCAGGGTGTGGGAGTGTTGCATCACCTCCACGGCTGAAGTTGCCGAGGTCGTTGGATCCCCCAGAGCCACTGTTGACAGGCATACTGGTGGTCGGCCAGGAGTCCGCCAACCAAGGATAACTGGCTTCACCGGAATTCAGGATACCAGGGCGACTAGAGAGAGAGAGAGAGAGAGAGAGGAGAGAGAGAGAGAGAGAGAGAGTCAATTACAGAAAAAATTGTATTACTGTATTAGTGTACTGTATTATAAAGGAGTCTCCAAATGAACTAATAGGTGTGGGGGTAGGGGGGTGGTGATGGAGGGGTGGGGGGGGTGGTGAGTCTTACTGCCCGACGCTCACACTAGCGCCAGCGTGACAGTACGGTGGCAGTGTTCAGATACAATAGAGACGAAATGAATTTGTGACATGACAGGAGTCTACAGGAGTCTAAATACAAATACAGACATGAAGGTAAACATATGGAGGGTGTTGTGTGTGTGTGTGTGTATTGTATTCACATGCTGACACAGCTTTTGTTTTTTAGCAAAAAAAAAAAAAAGTGAGGGGGGTTTGTGTGTGGTATATGAGAAACACACAACACACTGTCCATGATTCTCACAGTCACTCCGTTAATTCACTTCACTTCTTGCACCATTGCTTTCCACACTATATGAGTTTCTCTCCATTACATCCTACAAGCGTGTGTGTGTGTGTGTGTGTGTGTAGGGGCTTTAATTTAACAGGTGCTGTGTGTCCCCCCGCGGGTGTGTGTGTGTGTGTGTCATAAAGGCCGTCATTAAGACTTTAACCTGTCATGGGTGAGAGCCAGGGGGCCATTACCACCACTTTAGCATTCGCTCATGTCTCCTCAGCTTGTTACCATGGGCAACACGTTACCATGGGCCCCACTGCCCCGCCCTCCCTTCTTAAATTTGAGTCAGTGTGAACGGAACGTGTCTCGCCGTAGAAACGATGCTAACGTCCGACCCACGAAAAGATCACGTGAGAGGTGATTAGAGAGAGATGGAGAGAAGGGGTAGAGGAGGAGAACATCAGAACTGAGAGGGAGGAGAACAGAGGAGAGAGAGAGAGAGAGGAATGGCTCTGGTATTTCTACTTCTTTTTCTTTGCTTTTATCCCAGAAGTGTTCACCCCAGGGCCAGAGACTCCGCCCAGCAGGTCCACCGGGACGGCACTATACACTCACACACAAGCAAATGAGCTGTCTCACAGCAGAGGTGGTACGCACACACACACACACACACACACACACACCACACACACACACACACACACCCTCTCTCTTTCAGTCTCCCTCTTTTCCTCTCTGCTCTACGCTTTCTCTTCTTCTCTCTTTCCCTCTCCCCTCCATCCTTTATCTCCATCTCTTTCGCCTTTCGTGGTGTTGATGGTGGTGGGGGTGGTGGTGGTGTTGGTGGTGGTGGGGGGCGGCGGGGGGTGGTGGTGGTGTTGATGGTGGTGGTGGGGGCATGCCGCGGGGTCCTGTCACCCCTGGGCCTGCAGGACTCTGGCAGGCGTTGGGAGACGGCCTGAGCTCCTGTGCCCCGGGGGGTATTGACGGATAATGGGAGTTCTCCTGCCCCAGGTTTTTAATGAGACGAGGCACAGTGTGGGGTGTGGGGGGCGAGGTAGTGAGGTGGGGAGGTAGCGGGGGGGGGGGGGTCCTGACAGACTAAAAGCCCTCTAACATGTCAGCTGAATGCCAGAACAGGGCCCAGGGGAGAGCAGTCATTCCAGCTGAAGGCTGCACATCAGACATGAGCAGTCCTCTACAACACCTCCACCCTCTACAACACCACACTGTCCTCTACAACACCTCCACCCTCTACAACACCACACTGTCCTCTACAACACCTCCACCCTCTACAACACCACACTGCCCTCTACAACACCACACTGTCCTCTACAACACCTTCACCCTCTACAACACCACACTGTCCTCTACAACACCTCCACCCTCTACAACACCACACTGTCCTCTACAACACCTCCACCCTCTACAACACCACACTGTCCTCTACAACACCTCCACCCTCTACAACACCACACTGTCCTCTACAACACCTCCACCCTCTACAACACCACACTGTCCTCTACAACACCACACTGCCATCTACAACACCACACTGCCCTCTACAACACCACACTGTCCTCTACAACACCTTCACCCTCTACAACACCACACTGTCCTCTACACACCACCTCCACCCTCTACAACACCACACTGTCCTGTACAACACCTCCACCCTCTACAACACCACACTGTCCTGTACAACACCTCCACCCTCTACAACACCACACTGTCCTCTACAACACCTCCACCCTCTACAACACCACACTGCCCTCTACAACACCACCCACTGCCCTCTACAACACCACACTGTCCTCTACAACACCTTCACCCTCTACAACACCACACTGTCCTCTACAACACCTCCACCCTCTACAACACCACACTGTCCTGTACAACACCTCCACCCTCTACAACACCACACTGTCCTCTACAACACCTCCACCCTCTACAACACCACACTGTCCTCTACAACACCTCCACCCTCTACAACACCACACTGTCCTCTACAACACCTCCACCCTCTACAACACCACACTGCCCTCTACAACACCACACTGCCCTCTACAACACCACACTGCCTCTACAACACCTTCACCCTCTAGAACACCACACTGTCCTCTACAACACCTCCACCCTCTACAACACCACACTGTCCTCTTACAACACACACACTGTCCTCTACAACACCTCCACCCTCTACAACACCACACTGTCCTCTACAACACCTTCACCCTCTACAACACCACACTGTCCTCTACAACACCTCCACCCTCTACAACACCACACTGTCCTCTACAACACCTCCACCCTCTACAACACCACACTGTCCTCTACAACACCTCCACCCTCTACAACACCACACTGTCCTCTACAACACCTCCACCCTCTACAACACCACACTGTCCTCTACAACACCTCACCCTACAACACCACACTGCCCTCTACAACACCACACTGCCCTCTACAACACCTTCACCCTCTAGAACACCACATTGTCCTCTACAACACCACACTGTCCTCTACAACACCTCACCCTCTACAACACCACACTGTCCTCTACAACACCTTCACCCTCTACAACACCACACTGTCCTCTACAACACCTCCACCCTCTACAACACCTCCACCCTCTACAACACCTCAGCCCTCTACAACACCACACTGTCCTCTACAACACCTCCACCCTCTACAACACCACACTGTCCTCTACAACACCTCCACCCTCTACAACAACCACACTGTCCTCTACAACACCTCCACCCTCTACAACACCACACTGTCCTCTACAACACCACACTGTCCTCTACAACACCTCCACCCTCTACAACACCTCCACCCTCTACAACACCACACT